>NC_141819.1:336339-446339 GCF_982586985.1 Callionymus lyra
CAAACTTCTCGACTCAAACTAATATTTATGGTTGAAAACTGATCTTTAGAGCTTCTTAATAAACTAGTGTTGGTCAAGAAACAAACACACATGTTAATGAACATTGTTTCTGTGCTAGTTTAGCCTCATCAATGTCTGCTAGCTTAGCCTCATCAATGTCAGCTAGCTTAGCCTCATCAATGTCTGCTAGTTTAGCCTCATCAATGTCTACTAGCTTAGCCTCATCAATGTCTGCTAGTTTAGCCTCGTCAATGTCTGCTAGCTTAGCCTCATCAATGTCAGCTAGCTTAGCCTCATCAATGTCTGCTAGCTTAGCCTCATCAATGTCAGCTAGCTTAGCCTCATCAATGTCTGCTAGCTTAGCCTCATCAATGTCTGCTAGCTTAGCCTCATCAATGTCTGCTAGTTTAGCCTCGTCAATGTCAGCTAGCTTAGCCTCATCAATGTCTGCTAGCTTAGCCTCATCAATGTCAGCTAGCTTAGCCTCGTCCATGTCTGCTAGCTTAGCCTCGTCAATGTCCGCTAGCTTAGCCTCATCAATGTCTGCTAGTTTAGCCTCGTCAATGTCTGCTAGCTTAGCCTCGTCAATGTCTGCTAGCTTAGCCTCGTCAATGTCAGCTAGCTTAGCCTCATCAATGTCTGCTAGCTTAGCCTCGTCAATGTCAGCTAGCTTAGCCTCATCAATGTCAGCTAGCTTAGCCTCATCAATGTCTGCTAGCTTAGCCTCGTCAATGTCAGCTAGCTTAGCCTCATCAATGTCATTTAGCTTAGCCTCATCAATGTCATTTAGCTTAGCCTCATCAATGTCATTTAGCTTGGCCTCGTCAATGTCAGCTAGCTTAGCCTCATAAATGTCAGCTAGCTTAGCCTCATCAATGTCCGCTAGCTTAGCCTCATCATTGTCAGCTAGCTTAGCCTCATTAATGTCATTTAGCTTAGCCTCGTCCATGTCCGCTAGCTTAGCCTCATCAATGTCAGCTAGCTTAGCCTCATCAATGTCAGCTAGCTTAGTCTCGTCAATGTCAGCTAGCTTAGCCTTGTCAATAAGGTAAGGTAAGGTAAGGTAAAACTTTATTGATCCCTCAGGAGGTCTCCTTTGGGAAATTGTTTTTTTTACAATAGCCAGCAATTTTTCATAAACAATAAAAAATAATACATAAAAAATAAAATAAGAAGAACATAAAGAGGAAGAACAAGATGACACAATCTAAGTCTAAAGACAAAGACAAAGAACATAGGTCAAGGAAAGAAAAACAACAAAGACAAAGATACAAAGACTAACATGGAACAGAACATCCAGATACTCTCACTCCACTCCTGCCCCCGAACTCAGAATTGTACAATTTAATAGCCCGAGGGATGAATGAGTCCCTGAGTCTATTTGTTTTGCACCTGGGTAGGAGCATTCGTGCACTCATTCTGCTTCTCTGCTCACTGATGACAGTGCTGAGAGGATGACTGTCATCGTCCATGATGGACAGTAGTTTGTTCAATGATCTCCTCTCAGCAACTGTCACCAGTGAGTCCAGCTTCATTCCAACCACAGAACCAGCCCTCCTGATCAACCTGTCCAACCTGTTGACACTCCTCTTGGACACATTTCCACCCCAACACACCACAGCATAGAACAGGACACTGGCCACCACAGACTGGTAGAACATGCAGAGGAGCTTCTTGCAGATGTTAAATGAACGAAGCCTCCTCAGAAAGTACAGTCTACTCTGAACCTTCTTATACACATGGTCTGTGTTGCAGGACCAGTCCAGTTTACTGTCCATCCACACACCGAGGTACTTATAGTTGTCCACTATCTCCACCTCGTCGCCTCTGATGGACACTGGACGTGGCTTTGTCCTGGACCTCCCGAAATCCAAGACCAGCTCCTTGGTTTTTGAGGTGTTCAGCTGCAAGTGGTTCCTCTCACTCCAGTCCACAAAGTCACGTATCAGACTCCTGTACTCGTCTTCGCTGTTGTCCCTGATGCATCCAACAATGGCAGTGTCGTCAGCATACTTCTGGACGAGACTCAGCTCTGAGTTGTAGCAGAAGTCTGAAGTGTAGATGGTGAAGAGGAGAGGGGCCAGTACTGTCCCCTGAGGTGCTCCTGTACTGCACACCATAGTGTCAGACTTGATGTCCTTCAGCCTGACATACTGTGGTCGATCAGTAAGATAGTCCGTAATCCAGGAGACCAGACCAGGGTCCACATGCATCTTAGTCAGTTTGTCCTGCAGCAGAGTGGGTTGGATAGTGTTGAAGGCACTAGAAAAGTCCAGGAACAGGATTCTCACTGAACCGCATCCTTTATCCAAGTGGGAGTAGGTCCGATGCAGGAGGTGAAGGATGGCATCTTCCACACCAACTGCTGGCTGGTAGGCAAACTGCAGGGGGTCTTGCGCGTGCTGGACTTGTGGCGTGAGATGTTTGAGGACCAGCCGCTCCAGTGTCTTCATCAGCTGCGAAGTCAGTGCCACCGGTCTGTAATCGTTCAGCACACTCGGTCGGATCTTTTTAGGGACTGGAACGATACAGGAAGTCTTCCACAGAGTTGGTACTTTCCCCAGCCGTAGACTGAGGTTGAAGACATGCTGGAGTGGCTCAGCTAGTTCAGCAGCGCAGGTCTTTAGCAGTCGAGCAGACACCTTATCAGGACCAGCAGCCTTCCCTGGACGAATCCTCCGAAGTACATCCTGTACCTGGAGTGAGGTGAAGCTGGGAAGTGGTTCTGTGGAGCTGGGGGGGGCACAAGAAGGTGGGGCAGGTCCTGAGGCGGGCAGCAGTGAGGGTGAGGTGACCTGCTCAAACCTGTTGAAAAAGTTGTTCAGTCCATTTGCCTCATCCACCGTGTCCACTGCAGTCAGAGAGGCCTTGGTCTTGTGTCCAGTGATGGTTTTAACACCATCCCAGACCTCTCTTATTTCTTCTCGGCTCAGCTTCTCCTCCAACCTCCTCCTGTAGGTGTCCTTTGCCTCCTTCAAGCATCGCTTCACCTCCTGCTGAGCTGACCTCATGGCGTCCCTGTCTCTGCTCCTGAATGCCACTTTCTTCCTGTTAAGGACATCCTTGACCTCCTTTGTTACCCACGGTTTATTATTAGGGTAACAGCGGACAGTCTTAGTAGGGGCGACAACGTCCAAACAGAAATTTAAATAATCTGTTAGACAGTGTGTCTGTCCCTCGATGTCCTCACCATGAGACCTCAGCAGCACATCCCAGTCTGTTGTTTCAAAGCAGTCTCTGATGGCGTCCTCCACAGCTGGTGTCCACTTTCTGATTGTCTTAGTGGTCACAGTCTGTCTCTGCACCAGAGGAGTGTACTGTGACTGAAGGTGGACCAGGTTGTGATCGGACCTTCCAAGTGGAGGAAGAGGTTTGGCTCTGTAGGCGTCCTTCAAGTTGGAATAAAGAAGGTCAATTGTCCTGTTATTCCTGGTGGGACAATCCACGGCCTGATGGAAAGTAGGCAGAGTAGAGTCCAGGTTGGCATGATTAAAGTCTCCAGAGATGATGATAAACGCGTCAGGATTTTGATTCTGAAGTCGAGCTGTCATTGTGTGGATCTTCTCACAGGCAGATGCAGCCGCAGCGCTCGGAGGAATGTAGACACACAGCGATCACGTGACTGAACTCACGCGGTAGATAATATGGACGCATGCTGACAGCCAACAGTTCTAAATCTTGACAACAAGAGACTTTCTTTACAGTAATGTGTCCCGGGCTACACCAGCGTTTATTCACGTACATGATCAGACCTCCTGCTCTGACGGAGCTGAAACCAGGCAGATCCACGTGTGAGTCCGGAGTCAGCTGAGTGAGCCACGTCTCCGTGAAGATCAACAAGCTGCTCTCTCTGTAGATCCGCTGGTTGTTGAGGACAGACAGCTCGTTCATCTTATTCGTCAGTGAATTGACGTTCCCCATCGTGATCGTTGGGATCGTTGGTCTGTGACGTCTCCGATTGTCCGTTAGCTTAGCCTTTAGCCGCTTCCCTGCCCGACAGCCTCTGTAACGGCGCTGAAGTTCGATCGGGATCTTGTGGCGATCTCCAGCCCGTGCCATTGACTTCAGCGACAGTAGATCCTCTCTTGAGTAAACAAGACGATTCTTTCCATGTTCAAAAGTATCCATTTAAAAAGATTATAGTAAAAAATTAATAAAAAAACAGAAAATTATAGAAATTGCTGCGGAGCTACTGGAAGAGGCAGCCGTCCTCGTCGGCGCCTTTAATGAATAAGCCTCGTCAATGTCAGCTAGCTTAGCCTCATCAATGTCAGCTAGCTTAGCCTCATCCATGACTGCTAGCTTAGCTTCGTCAATGTCAGCTATCTTAGCCTCATCAATGTCTGCTAGCTTAGCCTCATCAATGTCAGCTAGCTTAGCCTCATCCATGTCTGCTAGCTTAGCCTCATCAATGTCTGCTAGCTGAGCCTCGTCAATGTCAGCTAGCTTAGCCTCGTCCATGTCAGCTAGCTTAGCCTCATCAATGTCAGCTAGCTTAGTCTCGTCAATGTCAGCTAGCTTAGCCTTGTCAATGTCAGCTAGCTTAGCCTCATCCATAACTGCTAGCTTAGCTTCGTCAATGTCAGCTAGCTTAGCCTCATCAATGTCTGCTAGCTTAGCCTCATCAATGTCAGCTAGCTTAGCCTCGTCCATGTCTGCTAGCTTAGCCTCATCAATGTCTGCTAGCTGAGCCTCGTCAATGTCAGCTAGCTTAGCCTCGTCCATGTCTGCTAGCTTAGCCTCATCAATGTCTGCTAGCTGAGCCTCGTCAATGTCAGCTAGCTTAGCCTCGTCAATGTCTGCTAGCTTAGCCTCATCAATGTCTGCTAGCTTAGCCTCGTCAATGTCAGCTAGCTTAGCCTCATCAATGTCTGCTAGTTTAGCCTCGTCAATGTCAGCTAGCTTAGCATCATCAATGTCTGCTAGCTTAGCCTCGTCAATGTCCGCTAGCTTAGCCTCATCAATGTCTGCTAGTTTAGCCTCGTCAATGTCAGCTAGCTTAGCCTCATCAATGTCTGCAAGCTTAGTCTCGTCAATGTCAGCTAGCTTAGCCTTGTCAATGTCAGCTAGCTTAGCCTCATCCATGACTGCTAGCTTAGCTTCGTCAATGTCAGCTAGCTTAGCCTCATCAATGTCTGCTAGCTTAGCCTCGTCAATGTCAGCTAGCTTAGCCTCATCAATGTCTGCTAGCTTAGCCTCGTCAATGTCAGCTAGCTTAGCCTCATCAATGTCTGCTAGTTTAGCCTCGTCAATGTCAGCTAGCTTAGCCTCATCAATGTCTGCTAGCTTAGCCTCGTCAATGTCCGCTAGCTTAGCCTCATCAATGTCTGCTAGCCTCATCAATGTCCGCTAGCTTAGCCTCATCAATGTCATTTAGCTTAGCCTCATCAATGTCATTTAGCTTGGCCTCGTCAATGTCAGCTAACTTAGCCTCATAAATGTCAGCTAGCTTAGCCTCATCAATGTCCGCTAGCTTAGCCTCATCATTGTCAGCTAGCTTAGCCTCATCAATGTCATTTAGCTTAGCCTCGTCCATGCCCGCTAGCTTAGCCTCATCAATGTCAGCTAGCTTAGCCTCATCAATGTCCGCTAGCTTAGCCTCATCATTGTCAGCTAGCTTAGCCTCATTAATGTCATTTAGCTTAGCCTCGTCCATGTCCGCTAGCTTAGCCTCATCAATGTCAGCTAGCTTAGCCTCATCAATGTCAGCTAGCTTAGTCTCGTCAATGTCAGCTAGCTTAGCCTTGTCAATGTCAGCTAGCTTAGCCTCATCCATGACTGCTAGCTTAGCTTCGTCAATGTCAGCTAGCTTAGCCTCATCAATGTCTGCTAGCTTAGCCTCATCAATGTCAGCTAGCTTAGCCTCGTCCATGTCTGCTAGCTTAGCCTCATCAATGTCTGCTAGCTGAGCCTCGTCAATGTCAGCTAGCTTAGCCTCGTCCATGTCAGCTAGCTTAGCCTCATCAATGTCAGCTAGCTTAGTCTCGTCAATGTCAGCTAGCTTAGCCTTGTCAATGTCAGCTAGCTTAGCCTCATCCATGACTGCTAGCTTAGCTTCGTCAATGTCAGCTAGCTTAGCCTCATCAATGTCTGCTAGCTTAGCCTCATCAATGTCAGCTAGCTTAGCCTCGTCCATGTCTGCTAGCTTAGCCTCATCAATGTCTGCTAGCTGAGCCTCGTCAATGTCAGCTAGCTTAGCCTCGTCCATGTCTGCTAGCTTAGCCTCGTCAATGTCAGCTAGCTTAGCCTCATCAATGTCTGCTAGTTTAGCCTCGTCAATGTCAGCTAGCTTAGCATCATCAATGTCTGCTAGCTTAGCCTCGTCAATGTCCGCTAGCTTAGCCTCATCAATGTCTGCTAGTTTAGCCTCGTCAATGTCAGCTAGCTTAGCCTCATCAATGTCTGCTAGCTTAGTCTCGTCAATGTCAGCTAGCTTAGCCTTGTCAATGTCAGCTAGCTTAGCCTCATCCATGACTGCTAGCTTAGCTTCGTCAATGTCAGCTAGCTTAGCCTCATCAATGTCTGCTAGCTTAGCCTCGTCAATGTCAGCTAGCTTAGCCTCATCAATGTCTGCTAGCTTAGCCTCGTCAATGTCAGCTAGCTTAGCCTCATTAATGTCTGCTAGTTTAGCCTCGTCAATGTCAGCTAGCTTAGCCTCATCAATGTCTGCTAGCTTAGCCTCGTCAATGTCCGCTAGCTTAGCCTCATCAATGTCTGCTAGCCTCATCAATGTCCGCTAGCTTAGCCTCATCAATGTCATTTAGCTTAGCCTCATCAATGTCATTTAGCTTGGCCTCGTCAATGTCAGCTAACTTAGCCTCATAAATGTCAGCTAGCTTAGCCTCATCAATGTCCGCTAGCTTAGCCTCATCATTGTCAGCTAGCTTAGCCTCATCAATGTCATTTAGCTTAGCCTCGTCCATGTCCGCTAGCTTAGCCTCATCAATGTCAGCTAGCTTAGCCTCATCAATGTCAGCTAGCTTAGTCTCGTCAATGTCAGCTAGCTTAGCCTTGTCAATGCCAGCTAGCTTAGCCTCATCCATGACTGCTAGCTTAGCTTCGTCAATGTCAGCTAGCTTAGCCTCATCAATGTCTGCTAGCTTAGCCTCGTCAATGTCAGCTAGCTTAGCCTCATCAATGTCCGCTAGCTTAGCCTCATCAATGTCAGCTAGCTTAGTCTCGTCAATGTCAGCTAGCTTAGCCTTGTCAATGTCAGCTAGCTTAGCCTCATCCATGACTGCTAGCTTAGCTTCGTCAATGTCAGCTAGCTTAGCCTCATCAATGTCTGCTAGCTTAGCCTCGTCAATGTCAGCTAGCTTAGCCTCATCAATGTCAGCTAGCTTAGCCTCGTCCATGTCTGCTAGCTTAGCCTCATCAATGTCTGCTAGCTGAGCCTCGTCAATGTCAGCTAGCTTAGCCTCGTCAATGTCTGCTAGCTTAGCCTCATCAATGTCTGCTAGCTTAGCCTCGTCAATGTCAGCTAGCTTAGCCTCATCAATGTCTGCTAGTTTAGCCTCGTCAATGTCAGCTAGCTTAGCCTCATCAATGTCTGCTAGCTTAGCCTCGTCAATGTCCGCTAGCTTAGCCTCATCAATGTCTGCTAGTTTAGCCACGTCAATGTCAGCTAGCTTAGCCTCATCAATGTCTGCTAGCCTCATCAATGTCCGCTAGCTTAGCCTCATCAATGTCATTTAGCTTAGCCTCATCAATGTCATTTAGCTTGGCCTCGTCAATGTCAGCTAACTTAGCCTCATAAATGTCAGCTAGCTTAGCCTCATCAATGTCCGCTAGCTTAGCCTCATCATTGTCAGCTAGCTTAGCCTCATCAATGTCATTTAGCTTAGCCTCGTCCATGTCCGCTAGCTTAGCCTCATCAATGTCAGCTAGCTTAGCCTCATCAATGTCAGCTAGCTTAGTCTCGTCAATGTCAGCTAGCTTAGCCTTGTCAATGTCAGCTAGCTTAGCCTCATCCATGACTGCTAGCTTAGCTTCGTCAATGTCAGCTAGCTTAACCTCATCAATGTCTGCTAGCTTAGCCTCGTCAATGTCAGCTAGCTTAGCCTCATCAATGTCAGCTAGCTTAGCCTCGTCCATGTCTGCTAGCTTAGCCTCATCAATGTCTGCACATCCAAAACCATCCCAGTCACACATGGTGTCCCCCAAGGTTCCGTTCTGGGTCCCCTACTGTTCATCCTCTACATTCTTCCCCTTGGTCAAATCATTCGCCACCACGGACTACAATTTCACTGTTACGCTGACGATACCCAGCTTTACATCTCCACAGCAACCATCACTCCTGCCATTCTCTCCACCTGTTGTATCGTAGTGGATCACCTGTCGTATCGTAGTGGATCACCTGTCGTATCGTAGTGGATCACCTGTCGTATCGTAGTGGATCACCTGTCGTATCGTAGTGGATCACCTGTCGTATAGTAGTGGATCACCTGTCGTATCGTAGTGGATCACCTGTCGTATCGTAGTGGATCACCTGTCATATCGTAGTGGATCACCTGTCATATCGAAGTGGATCACCTGTCGTATAGTAGTGGATCACCTGTCGTATCGTAGTGGATCACCTGTCGTATCGTAGTGGATCACCTGTCATATCGTAGTGGATCACCTGTCGTATCGTAGTGGATCACCTGTCGTATCGTAGTGGATCACCTGTCATATCGTAGTGAATCACCTGTCGTATCGTAGTGGATCACCTGTCGTATCGTAGTGGATCACCTGTCGTATCGTAGTGGATCACCTGTCGCATCGTAGTGGATCACCTGTCGTATCGTAGTGGATCACCTGTCGTATCGTAGTGGATCACCTGTCATATCGTAGTGGATCACCTGTCGTATCGTAGTGGATCACCTGTCGTATCGTAGTGGATCACCTGTCATATCGTAGTGGATCACCTGTCATATCGTAGTGGATCACCTGTCGTATCGTAGTGGATCACCTGTCGTATCGTAGTGGATCACCTGTCGTATCGTAGTGGATCACCTGTCATATCGTAGTGGATCACCTGTCGTATCGTAGTGGATCACCTGTCGTACCGTAGTGGATCACCTGTCATATCGTAGTGGATCACCTGTCGTATCGTAGTGGATCACCTGTCGTATCGTAGTGGATCACCTGTCATATCGTAGTGGATCACCTGTCGTATCGTAGTGGATCACCTGTCGTATCGTAGTGGATCACCTGTCGTATCGTAGTGGATCACCTGTCATATCGTAGTGGATCACCTGTCGTATCGTAGTGGATCACAGCAGCGTCTCTCTCGCTCCAACTTGAACAATCGTTTCTCTTTTGAACAATCGTTTCTCTTTTGAACAATCGTTTCTCTTATTTCTGGAGCATCAGTGAATCTACGTTTATTTTTGGACC
This sequence comes from Callionymus lyra, assembly GCF_982586985.1. NCBI lineage: Eukaryota > Metazoa > Chordata > Actinopteri > Syngnathiformes > Callionymidae > Callionymus > Callionymus lyra. Next base: position 345,718 of record NC_141819.1, read on the forward strand.
AACATCCTCCGGAGTCGAATCGGGCCGAAGACTAGTTTGAAAAACTTCCCGGTGAGTGTATTCGTCAAACTTTCCTCTCACTATGTCTCCTCCTTCTCCCTCCTTCTCCTTCCTTCTCCCTCTCCCTCCTTCTCTTCTCCTCCTTCTCCCTCTCCCTCCTTCTCCTCTCCTCCTTCTCTTCTCCTCCTTCTCCCTCCTCTGTTCTCCTCCTTCTCCCTCTCCCTCCTCTGTTCTCCTCCTTCTCTTCTCCTCTTTCTCCCTCCTCTGTTCTCCTCCTTCTCCCTCTCCCTCCTCTGTTCTCCTCCTTCTCCTCCTTCTCTTCTCCTCCTTCTCCCTCTCCCTCCTCTGTTCTCCTCCTTCTCGTCTCCTCCTTCTCCCTCTCCCTCCTCTGTTCTCCTCCTTCTCCTCCTTCTCTTCTCCTCCTTCTCCCTCTCCCTCCTTCTCTTCCCCTCCTTCTCCCTCTCCCTCCTTCTCTTCTGCTCCTTCTCCTCTCCTCCTTCTCCCTCTCCCTCCTTCTCCTCTCCTCCTTCTCCCTCTCCCTCCTTCTCTTCTCCTCCTTCTCCCTCTCCCTCCTTCTCCTCTCCTCCTTCTCCCTCTCCCTCTTTCTCCCTCTTTCTCCCTCCTTCTCCCTCTCCCTCCTTCTCTTCTCCTCCTTCCCCCTCTCCCTCCTTCTCCTCTCCTCCTTCTCCCTCTCCCTCTTTCTCCCTCTCCCTCCTTCTCCCTCTCCCTCCTTCTCTTCTCCTCCTTCTCCCTCTCCCTCCTTCTCCTCTCCTCCTTCTCTTCTCCTCCTTCTCCCTCCTCTGTTCTCCTCCTTCTCCCTCTCCCTCCTCTGTTCTCCTCCTTCTCTTCTCCTCTTTCTCCCTCCTCTGTTCTCCTCCTTCTCCTCCTTCTGTTCTCCTCCTTCTCCCTCTCCCTCCTCTGTTCTCCTCCTTCTCCTCCTTCTCTTCTCCTCCTTCTCCCTCTCCCTCCTCTGTTCTCCTCCTTCTCGTCTCCTCCTTCTCCCTCTCCCTCCTCTGTTCTCCTCCTTCTCCTCCTTCTCTTCTCCTCCTTCTCCCTCTCCCTCCTTCTCTTCTGCTCCTTCTCCTCTCCTCCTTCTCCCTCTCCCTCCTTCTCCTCTCCTCCTTCTCCCTCTCCCTCCTTCTCTTCTCCTCCTTCTCCCTCTCCCTCTTTCTCCTCTCCTCCTTCTCCCTCTCCCTCTTTCTCCCTCTTTCTCCCTCCTTCTCCCTCTCCCTCCTTCTCTTCTCCTCCTTCCCCCTCTCCCTCCTTCTCCTCTCCTCCTTCTCCCTCTCCCTCTTTCTCCCTCTCCCTCCTTCTCCCTCTCCCTCCTTCTCTTCTCCTCCTTCTCCCTCTCCCTCCTTCTCCTCTCCTCCTTCTCTTCTCCTCCTTCTCCCTCCTCTGTTCTCCTCCTTCTCCCTCTCCCTCCTCTGTTCTCCTCCTTCTCTTCTCCTCTTTCTCCCTCCTCTGTTCTCCTCCTTCTCCTCCTTCTGTTCTCCTCCTTCTCCCTCTCCCTCCTCTGTTCTCCTCCTTCTCCTCCTTCTCTTCTCCTCCTTCTCCCTCTCCCTCCTCTGTTCTCCTCCTTCTCGTCTCCTCCTTCTCCCTCCTCTGTTCTCCTCCTTCTCCTCCTTCTCTTCTCCTCCTTCTCCCTCTCCCTGTGACAGTGACAGGTAGACAGTGTCAGGTAGACAGTGTCAGGTGGACAGTGTCAGGTAGACAGTGTCAGGTAGACAGTGTCAGGTAGACAGTGTCAGGTGGACAGTGTCAGGTAGACAGTGTCAGGTAGACAGTGTCAGGTAGACAGTGTCAGGTAGACAGTGTCAGGTAGACAGTGTCAGGTAGACAGTGTCAGGTAGACAGTGTCAGGTGGACAGCGTCAGGTAGACAGTGTCAGGTAGACAGTGTCAGGTAGACAGCGTCAGGTGGACAGCGTCAGGTAGACAGTGTCAGGTAGACAGTGTCAGGTAGACAGTGTCAGGTAGACAGTGTCAGGTGGACAGCGTCAGGTAGACAGCGTCAGGTAGACAGCGTCAGGTAGACAGCGTCAGGTAGACAGTGTCAGGTAGACAGTGTCAGGTAGACAGCGTCAGGTAGACAGTGTCAGGTAGACAGCGTCAGGTAGACAGCGTCAGGTAGACAGCGTCAGGTAGACAGTGTCAGGTAGACAGCGTCAGGTAGACAGCGTCAGGTAGACAGCGTCAGGTAGACAGCGTCAGGTAGACAGTGTCAGGTAGACAGTGTCAGGTAGACAGTGTCAGGTAGACAGTGTCAGGTAGACAGTGTCAGGTAGACAGCGTCAGGTAGACAGCGTCAGGTAGACAGCGTCAGGTAGACAGTGTCAGGTAGACAGTGTCAGGTGGACAGTGTCAGGTAGACAGTGTCAGGTAGACAGTGTCAGGTAGACAGTGTCAGGTAGACAGTGTCAGGTAGACAGCGTCAGGTGGACAGTGTCAGGTAGACAGTGTCAGGTAGACAGTGTCAGGTAGACAGTGTCAGGTGGACAGTGTCAGGTGGACAGTGTCAGGTAGACAGTGTCAGGTGGACAGCGTCAGGTGGACAGTGTCAGGTAGACAGTGTCAGGTAGACAGTGTCAGGTAGACAGTGCCAGGTAGACAGTGTCAGGTGGACAGCGTCAGGTGGACAGTGTCAGGTAGACAGCGTCAGGTGGACAGTGTCAGGTAGACAGTGTCAGGTGGACAGTGTCAGGTAGACAGCGTCAGGTAGACAGTGTCAGGTAGACAGTGTCAGGTGGACAGTGTCAGGTGGACAGTGTCAGGTGGACAGTGTCAGGTGGACAGTGTCAGGTAGACAGTGTCAGGTAGACAGTGTCAGGTGGACAGTGTCAGGTAGACAGTGTCAGGTAGACAGTGTCAGGTAGACAGTGTCAGGTGGACAGTGTCAGGTAGACAGTGTCAGGTAGACAGTGTCAGGTAGACAGTGTCAGGTGGACAGTGTCAGGTAGACAGCGTCAGGTGGACAGTGTCAGGTGGACAGTGTCAGGTAGACAGTGTCAGGTAGACAGTGTCAGGTGGACAGTGTCAGGTAGACAGTGTCAGGTAGACAGTGTCAGGTGGACAGTGTCAGGTAGACAGTGTCAGGTAGACAGTGTCAGGTAGACAGTGTCAGGTGGACAGTGTCAGGTAGACAGTGTCAGGTAGACAGTGTCAGGTAGACAGTGTCAGGTGGACAGTGTCAGGTAGACAGCGTCAGGTGGACAGTGTCAGGTGGACAGTGTCAGGTAGACAGTGTCAGGTAGACAGTGTCAGGTGGACAGTGTCAGGTAGACAGTGTCAGGTAGACAGTGTCAGGTAAACAGTGTCAGGTGGACAGTGTCAGGTGGACAGTGTCAGGTGGACAGTGCCAGGTGGACAGTGTCAGGTAGACAGTGTCAGGTAGACAGTGTCAGGTGGACAGTGCCAGGTGGACAGTGTCAGGTAGACAGTGTCAGGTAGACAGTGTCAGGTGGACAGTGTCAGGTGTCAAATATGTTTATTGAGACATATTCAACAATATATATATATATTTCGTTTCTTTTCCCCCAATCAGAAAATAAAATAGAAATAAAAATAAAAATAAATAAAGTAAAGTAATACATTAACTAAAATAAAATAAACAACACACAGATAACAAACCAAAGGTAGTTTGTTTTTCTTTTGAAATGCAGTGTATACATCAAAAAAGGTTTGAGCATTTGAATTTAATATGAGTTTAATATGAGTTTAATATGAATTTAATATGAATTCAATATGAGTTTAATATGAATTTAATATGAATTTAATATGAGTTTAATATGAATTTAATATGAATTTAATATGAATTCAACATGAGTTTAATATGAATTTAATATGAATTTAATATGAATTTAATATGAATTTAATATGAATTTAATATGAGTTTTATATGAATTTAATATGAATTTAATATGAATTTAATATGAGTTTAATATGAATTCAACATGAGTTTAATATGAATTTAATATGAATTTAATATGAATTTAATATGAATTTAATATGAGTTTAATATGAATTTAATATGAGTTTAATATGAATTTAATATGAATTTAATATGAATTTAATATGAGTTTTATATGAATTTAATATGAATTTAATATGAATTTAATATGAGTTTAATATGAATTTAATATGAATTTAATATGAGTTTAATATGAATTTAATATGAATTTAATATGAGTTTAATATGAATTTAATATGAGTTTAATATGAATTTAATATGAGTTTAATATGAATTTAATATGAATTTAATATGAATTTAATATGAATTTAATATGAATTTAATATGAGTTTAATATGAATTTAATATGAGTTTAATATGAATTTAATATGAATTTAATATGAGTTTAATATGAATTTAATATGAATTTAATATGAGTTTAATATGAATTTAATATGAGTTTAATATGAATTTAATATGAATTTAATATGAGTTTAATATGAATTTAATATGAATTTAATATGAGTTTAATATGAATTTAATATGAGTTCAATATGAATTTAATATGAATTTAATATGAATTCAATATGAGTTTCATATGAGTTTAATATGAGTTTAATATGAATTTAATATGAATTTAATATGAATTTAATATGAATTCAATATGAGTTTAATATGAATTCAATATGAGTTTAATATGAGTTTAATATGAATTTAATATGAGTTTAATATGAGTTTAATATGAGTTTAATATGAATTTAATATAAATTTAATATGAATTCAATATGAGTTTAATATGAATTCAATATGAATTCAATATGAGTTCAATATGAGTTTAATATGAATTCAATATGAGTTTAATATGAATTCAATATGAGTTTAATATGAGTTTAATATGAATTCAATATGAATTCAATATGAGTTTAATATGAATTTAATATGAGTTTAATATGAATTCAATATGAATTCAATATGAGTTTAATATGAATTTAATATGAATTTAATATGAATTCAATATGAGTTTAATATGAATTCAATATGAATTTAATATGAATTCAATATGAGTTTAATATGAATTTAATATGAGTTTAATATGAATTCAATATGAATTCAATATGAATTCAATATGAGTTTAATATGAGTTTAATATGAATTTAATATGAGTTTAATATGAATTCAATATGAGTTTAATATGAATTTAATATGAATTCAATATGAGTTTAATATGAATTTAATATGAATTCAATATGAATTCAATATGAGTTTAATATGAATTTAATATGAATTCAATATGAGTTTAATATGAATTTAATATGAATTCAATATGAGTTTAATATGAATTTAATATGAATTTAATATGAGTTTAATATGAATTCAATATGAATTTAATATGAGTTTAATATGAATTTAATATGAATTCAATATGAGTTTAATATGAATTTAATATGAATTCAATATGAGTTTAATATGAATTTAATATTAATTTAATATGAGTTTAATATGAATTCAATATGAATTCAATATGAGTTTAATATGAATTTAATATGAATTTAATATGAGTTTAATATGAATTCAATATGAATTTAATATGAGTTTAATATGAATTTAATATGAGTTTAATATGAATTCAATATGAGTTTAATATGAATTTAATATGAATTCAATATGAATTTAATATGAATTTAATATGAGTTTAATATGAATTCAATATGAGTTTAATATGAATTTAATATGAATTCAATATGAATTTAATATGAATTTAATATGAATTCAATATGAGTTTAATATGAATTTAATATGAGTTTAATATGAATTCAATATGAATTTAATATGAGTTTAATATGAATTTAATATGAGTTTAATATGAATTCAATATGAGTTTAATATGAATTTAATATGAATTCAATATGAATTTAATATGAATTTAATATGAATTCAATATGAGTTTAATATGAATTTAATATGAATTCAATATGAATTTAATATGAATTTAATATGAATTCAATATGAGTTCAATATGAGTTTAATATGAATTCAATATGAGTTTAATATGAATTCAATATGAGTTTAATATGAGTTTAATATGAATTCAATATGAATTCAATATGAGTTTAATATGAATTTAATATGAGTTTAATATGAATTCAATATGAATTCAATATGAGTTTAATATGAATTTAATATGAATTTAATATGAATTCAATATGAGTTTAATATGAATTCAATATGAATTTAATATGAATTCAATATGAGTTTAATATGAATTTAATATGAGTTTAATATGAATTCAATATGAATTCAATATGAATTCAATATGAGTTTAATATGAGTTTAATATGAATTTAATATGAGTTTAATATGAATTCAATATGAGTTTAATATGAATTTAATATGAATTCAATATGAGTTTAATATGAATTTAATATGAATTCAATATGAATTCAATATGAGTTTAATATGAATTTAATATGAGTTTAATATGAATTCAATATGAGTTTAATATGAATTCAATATGAATTCAATATGAGTTTAATATGAATTCAATATGAATTCAATATGAGTTTAATATGAGTTTAATATGAGTTTAATATGAGTTTAATCTGAATTTAATATGAATTTAATATGAATTCAATATGAGTTTAATATGAATTCAATATGAGTTTAATATGAGTTTAATATGAATTTAATATGAATTTAATGAGTTTAATATGAATTTAATATGAATTCAATATGAGTTTAATATGAATTTAATATGAATTCAATATGAGTTTAATATGAATTTAATATGAATTCAATATGAGTTTAATATGAATTTAATATGAATTCAATATGAATTTAATATGAGTTTAATATGAATTCAATATGAATTTAATGAGTTTAATATGAATTTAATATGAATTCAATATGAATTTAATATGAGTTTAATATGAGTTTAATATGAATTTAATATGGGTTTAATATGAATTTAATATGAATTCAATATGAATTTAATGAGTTTAATATGAATTTAATATGAATTCAATATGAATTTAATATGAGTTTAATATGAATTTAATATGAATTTAATATGAGTTTAATATGAGTTTAATATGAATTTAATATGAATTCAATATGAGTTTAATATGAGTTTAATATGAATTCAATATAAATTTAATATGAGTTTAATATGAATTTAATATGAATTTAATATGAGTTTAATATGAGTTTAATATGAATTCAATATGAATTTAATATGAGTTTAATATGAATTTAATATGAGTTTAATATGAATTCAATATGAATTCAACATGAATTTAATATGAATTTAATATGAGTTTAATATGAATTCAATATGAATTCATTATGAGTTTAATATGAGTTTAATATGAATTCAATATGAATTTAATATGAGTTTAATATGAATTTAATATGAATTCAATATGAGTTTAATATGAATTCAATATGAGTTTAATATGAATTTAATATGAATTCAATATGAGTTTAATATGAGTTTAATATGAATTCAATATGAATTTAATATGAGTTTAATATGAATTTAATATGAATTTAATATGAGTTTAATATGAGTTTAATATGAATTTAATATGGGTTTAATATGAATTTAATATGAATTCAATATGAATTTAATGAGTTTAATATGAATTTAATATGAATTCAATATGAATTTAATATGAGTTTAATATGAATTTAATATGAATTTAATATGAGTTTAATATGAGTTTAATATGAATTTAATATGAATTTAATATGAATTCAATATGAATTTAATGAGTTTAATATGAATTCAATATGAGTTTAATATGAATTCAATATGAGTTTAATATGAATTTAATATGAATTCAATATGAGTTTAATATGAGTTTAATATGAATTCAATATGAATTTAATATGAGTTTAATATGAATTTAATATGAATTTAATATGAGTTTAATATGAGTTTAATATGAATTTAATATGGGTTTAATATGAATTTAATATGAATTCAATATGAATTTAATGAGTTTAATATGAATTTAATATGAATTCAATATGATTTTAATATGAGTTTAATATGAATTTAATATGAATTTAATATGAGTTTAATATGAGTTTAATATGAATTTAATATGAATTCAATATGAGTTTAATATGAGTTTAATATGAATTCAATATGAATTTAATATGAGTTTAATATGAATTTAATATGAATTTAATATGAGTTTAATATAAGTTTAATATGAATTCAATATGAATTTAATATGAGTTTAATATGAATTTAATATGAGTTTAATATGAGTTTAATATAAATTCAATATGAATTCAACATGAATTTAATATGAATTTAATATGAATTTAATATGAGTTTAATATGAGTTTAATATGAATTCAATATGAATTCAATATGAGTTTAATATGAGTTTAATATGAATTCAATATGAATTTAATATGAGTTTAATATGAATTCAATATGAATTCAATATGAGTTTAATATGAATTTAATATGAATTCAATATGAGTTTAATGAGTTTAATATGAATTCAATATGAGTTTAATATGAATTTAATATGAATTGAATATGAGTTTAATATGAATTTAATATGAATTCAATATGAATTTAATATGAATTCAATATGAGTTTAATATGAATTGAATATGAATTCAATATGAGTTTAATATGAATTCAATATGAGTTTAATATGAATTCAATATGAGTTTAATATGAATTTAATATGAATTCAATATGAATTCAATATGAGTTTAATATGAATTTAATATGAATTCAATATGATTTTAATATGAATTTAATATGAATTCAATATGAATTCAATATGAATTCAATATGAATTCAATATGAGTTTAATATGAATTCAATATGAATTCAATATGAGTTTAATATGAATTTAATATGAATTCAATATGAATTCAATATGGGTTTAATATGAATTCAATATGAGTTTAATATGAATTGAATATGAATTCAATATGAATTCAATATGAGTTTAATATGAATTTAATATGAATTCAATATGAATTCAATATGAATTTAATATGAATTCAATATGAATTCAATATGAGTTTAATATGAATTTAATATGAATTCAATATGAATTCAATATGAATTCAATATGAGTTTAATATTAATTTAATATGAATTCAATATGAATTCAATATGAGTTTAATATGAATTTAATATGAATTCAATATGAATTCAATATGAATTCAATATGAGTTTAATATGAATTTAATATGAATTTAATATGAATTCAATATGAATTTAATATGAGTTTAATATGAATTTAATATGAGTTTAATATGAATTCAATATGAATTTAATATGAGTTTAATATGAATTTAATATGAATTTAATATGAATTTAATATGAATTTAATATGAGTTTAATATGAATTTAATATGAATTCAATATGAGTTTAATATGAATTTAATATGAATTCAATATGAGTTTAATATGAATTTAATATGAATTTAATATGAGTTTAATATGAATTCAATATGAATTTAATATGAGTTTAATATGAATTTAATATGAATTCAATATGAGTTTAATATGAATTTAATATGAATTCAATATGAGTTTAATATGAATTTAATATTAATTTAATATGAGTTTAATATGAATTCAATATGAATTCAATATGAGTTTAATATGAATTTAATATGAATTTAATATGAGTTTAATATGAATTCAATATGAATTTAATATGAGTTTAATATGAATTTAATATGACTTTAATATGAGTTTAATATGAATTCAATATGAATTTAATATGAATTTAATATGAGTTTAATATGAATTCAATATGAATTTAATATGAGTTTAATATGAATTTAATATGAGTTTAATATGAATTCAATATGAGTTTAATATGAATTTAATATGAATTCAATATGAATTTAATATGAATTTAATATGAATTCAATATGAGTTTAATATGAATTTAATATGAATTCAATATGAATTTAATATGAATTTAATATGAATTTAATATGAGTTTAATATGAATTCAATATGAATTTAATATGAGTTTAATATGAATTTAATATGAATTTAATATGAATTTAATATGAATTTAATATGAGTTTAATATGAATTTAATATGAATTCAATATGAGTTTAATATGAATTTAATATGAATTCAATATGAGTTTAATATGAATTTAATATGAATTTAATATGAGTTTAATATGAATTCAATATGAATTTAATATGAGTTTAATATGAATTTAATATGAATTCAATATGAGTTTAATATGAATTTAATATGAATTCAATATGAGTTTAATATGAATTTAATATTAATTTAATATGAGTTTAATATGAATTCAATATGAATTCAATATGAGTTTAATATGAATTTAATATGAATTTAATATGAGTTTAATATGAATTCAATATGAATTTAATATGAGTTTAATATGAATTTAATATGACTTTAATATGAGTTTAATATGAATTCAATATGAATTTAATATGAATTTAATATGAGTTTAATATGAATTTAATATGAATTCAATATGAGTTTAATATGAATTTAATATGAATTCAATATGAGTTTAATATGAATTTAATATGAATTCAATATGAATTTAATATGAGTTTAATATGAATTCAATATGAATTTAATGAGTTTAATATGAATTTAATATGAATTCAATATGAATTTAATATGAGTTTAATATGAGTTTAATATGAATTTAATATGGGTTTAATATGAATTTAATATGAATTCAATATGAATTTAATGAGTTTAATATGAATTTAATATGAATTCAATATGAATTTAATATGAGTTTAATATGAATTTAATATGAATTTAATATGAGTTTAATATGAGTTTAATATGAATTTAATATGAATTCAATATGAGTTTAATATGAGTTTAATATGAATTCAATATAAATTTAATATGAGTTTAATATGAATTTAATATGAATTTAATATGAGTTTAATATGAGTTTAATATGAATTCAATATGAATTTAATATGAGTTTAATATGAATTTAATATGAGTTTAATATGAATTCAATATGAATTCAACATGAATTTAATATGAATTTAATATGAGTTTAATATGAATTCAATATGAATTCATTATGAGTTTAATATGAGTTTAATATGAATTCAATATGAATTTAATATGAGTTTAATATGAATTTAATATGAATTCAATATGAGTTTAATATGAATTCAATATGAGTTTAATATGAATTTAATATGAATTCAATATGAGTTTAATATGAGTTTAATATGAATTCAATATGAATTTAATATGAGTTTAATATGAATTTAATATGAATTTAATATGAGTTTAATATGAGTTTAATATGAATTTAATATGGGTTTAATATGAATTTAATATGAATTCAATATGAATTTAATGAGTTTAATATGAATTTAATATGAATTCAATATGAATTTAATATGAGTTTAATATGAATTTAATATGAATTTAATATGAGTTTAATATGAGTTTAATATGAATTTAATATGAATTTAATATGAATTCAATATGAATTTAATGAGTTTAATATGAATTCAATATGAGTTTAATATGAATTCAATATGAGTTTAATATGAATTTAATATGAATTCAATATGAGTTTAATATGAGTTTAATATGAATTCAATATGAATTTAATATGAGTTTAATATGAATTTAATATGAATTTAATATGAGTTTAATATGAGTTTAATATGAATTTAATATGGGTTTAATATGAATTTAATATGAATTCAATATGAATTTAATGAGTTTAATATGAATTTAATATGAATTCAATATGATTTTAATATGAGTTTAATATGAATTTAATATGAATTTAATATGAGTTTAATATGAGTTTAATATGAATTTAATATGAATTCAATATGAGTTTAATATGAGTTTAATATGAATTCAATATGAATTTAATATGAGTTTAATATGAATTTAATATGAATTTAATATGAGTTTAATATAAGTTTAATATGAATTCAATATGAATTTAATATGAGTTTAATATGAATTTAATATGAGTTTAATATGAGTTTAATATAAATTCAATATGAATTCAACATGAATTTAATATGAATTTAATATGAATTTAATATGAGTTTAATATGAGTTTAATATGAATTCAATATGAATTCAATATGAGTTTAATATGAGTTTAATATGAATTCAATATGAATTTAATATGAGTTTAATATGAATTCAATATGAATTCAATATGAGTTTAATATGAATTTAATATGAATTCAATATGAGTTTAATGAGTTTAATATGAATTCAATATGAGTTTAATATGAATTTAATATGAATTGAATATGAGTTTAATATGAATTTAATATGAATTCAATATGAATTTAATATGAATTCAATATGAGTTTAATATGAATTGAATATGAATTCAATATGAGTTTAATATGAATTCAATATGAGTTTAATATGAATTCAATATGAGTTTAATATGAATTTAATATGAATTCAATATGAATTCAATATGAGTTTAATATGAATTTAATATGAATTCAATATGATTTTAATATGAATTTAATATGAATTCAATATGAATTCAATATGAATTCAATATGAGTTTAATATGAATTCAATATGAATTCAATATGAGTTTAATATGAATTTAATATGAATTCAATATGAATTCAATATGGGTTTAATATGAATTCAATATGAGTTTAATATGAATTGAATATGAATTCAATATGAATTCAATATGAGTTTAATATGAATTTAATATGAATTCAATATGAATTCAATATGAATTTAATATGAATTCAATATGAATTCAATATGAGTTTAATATGAATTTAATATGAATTCAATATGAATTCAATATGAATTCAATATGAGTTTAATATTAATTTAATATGAATTCAATATGAATTCAATATGAGTTTAATATGAATTTAATATGAATTCAATATGAATTCAATATGAATTCAATATGAGTTTAATATGAATTTAATATGAATTTAATATGAATTCAATATGAATTTAATATGAGTTTAATATGAATTTAATATGAGTTTAATATGAATTCAATATGAATTTAATATGAGTTTAATATGAATTTAATATGAATTTAATATGAATTTAATATGAATTTAATATGAGTTTAATATGAATTTAATATGAATTCAATATGAGTTTAATATGAATTTAATATGAATTCAATATGAGTTTAATATGAATTTAATATGAATTTAATATGAGTTTAATATGAATTCAATATGAATTTAATATGAGTTTAATATGAATTTAATATGAATTCAATATGAGTTTAATATGAATTTAATATGAATTCAATATGAGTTTAATATGAATTTAATATTAATTTAATATGAGTTTAATATGAATTCAATATGAATTCAATATGAGTTTAATATGAATTTAATATGAATTTAATATGAGTTTAATATGAATTCAATATGAATTTAATATGAGTTTAATATGAATTTAATATGACTTTAATATGAGTTTAATATGAATTCAATATGAATTTAATATGAATTTAATATGAGTTTAATATGAATTCAATATGAATTTAATATGAGTTTAATATGAATTTAATATGAGTTTAATATGAATTCAATATGAGTTTAATATGAGTTTAATATGAATTCAATATGAATTTAATATGAGTTTAATATGAATTTAATATGAATTCAATATGAGTTTAATATGAATTTAATATGAATTCAATATGAGTTTAATATGAATTTAATATTAATTTAATATGAGTTTAATATGAATTCAATATGAATTCAATATGAGTTTAATATGAATTTAATATGAATTTAATATGAGTTTAATATGAATTCAATATGAATTTAATATGAGTTTAATATGAATTTAATATGACTTTAATATGAGTTTAATATGAATTCAATATGAATTTAATATGAATTTAATATGAGTTTAATATGAATTTAATATGAATTCAATATGAGTTTAATATGAATTTAATATGAATTCAATATGAGTTTAATATGAGTTTAATATGAATTCAATATGAATTTAATATGAGTTTAATATGAATTTAATATGAATTTAATATGAGTTTAATATAAGTTTAATATGAATTCAATATGAATTTAATATGAGTTTAATATGAATTTAATATGAGTTTAATATGAGTTTAATATAAATTCAATATGAATTCAACATGAATTTAATATGAATTTAATATGAATTTAATATGAGTTTAATATGAGTTTAATATGAATTCAATATGAATTCAATATGAGTTTAATATGAGTTTAATATGAATTCAATATGAATTTAATATGAGTTTAATATGAATTCAATATGAATTCAATATGAGTTTAATATGAATTTAATATGAATTCAATATGAGTTTAATGAGTTTAATATGAATTCAATATGAGTTTAATATGAATTTAATATGAATTGAATATGAGTTTAATATGAATTTAATATGAATTCAATATGAATTTAATATGAATTCAATATGAGTTTAATATGAATTGAATATGAATTCAATATGAGTTTAATATGAATTCAATATGAGTTTAATATGAATTCAATATGAGTTTAATATGAATTTAATATGAATTCAATATGAATTCAATATGAGTTTAATATGAATTTAATATGAATTCAATATGATTTTAATATGAATTTAATATGAATTCAATATGAATTCAATATGAATTCAATATGAATTCAATATGAGTTTAATATGAATTCAATATGAATTCAATATGAGTTTAATATGAATTTAATATGAATTCAATATGAATTCAATATGGGTTTAATATGAATTCAATATGAGTTTAATATGAATTGAATATGAATTCAATATGAATTCAATATGAGTTTAATATGAATTTAATATGAATTCAATATGAATTCAATATGAATTTAATATGAATTCAATATGAATTCAATATGAGTTTAATATGAATTTAATATGAATTCAATATGAATTCAATATGAATTCAATATGAGTTTAATATTAATTTAATATGAATTCAATATGAATTCAATATGAGTTTAATATGAATTTAATATGAATTCAATATGAATTCAATATGAATTCAATATGAGTTTAATATGAATTTAATATGAATTTAATATGAATTCAATATGAATTTAATATGAGTTTAATATGAATTTAATATGAGTTTAATATGAATTCAATATGAATTTAATATGAGTTTAATATGAATTTAATATGAATTTAATATGAATTTAATATGAATTTAATATGAGTTTAATATGAATTTAATATGAATTCAATATGAGTTTAATATGAATTTAATATGAATTCAATATGAGTTTAATATGAATTTAATATGAATTTAATATGAGTTTAATATGAATTCAATATGAATTTAATATGAGTTTAATATGAATTTAATATGAATTCAATATGAGTTTAATATGAATTTAATATGAATTCAATATGAGTTTAATATGAATTTAATATTAATTTAATATGAGTTTAATATGAATTCAATATGAATTCAATATGAGTTTAATATGAATTTAATATGAATTTAATATGAGTTTAATATGAATTCAATATGAATTTAATATGAGTTTAATATGAATTTAATATGACTTTAATATGAGTTTAATATGAATTCAATATGAATTTAATATGAATTTAATATGAGTTTAATATGAATTCAATATGAATTTAATATGAGTTTAATATGAATTTAATATGAGTTTAATATGAATTCAATATGAGTTTAATATGAATTTAATATGAATTCAATATGAATTTAATATGAATTTAATATGAATTCAATATGAGTTTAATATGAATTTAATATGAATTCAATATGAATTTAATATGAATTTAATATGAATTTAATATGAGTTTAATATGAATTCAATATGAATTTAATATGAGTTTAATATGAATTTAATATGAATTTAATATGAATTTAATATGAATTTAATATGAGTTTAATATGAATTTAATATGAATTCAATATGAGTTTAATATGAATTTAATATGAATTCAATATGAGTTTAATATGAATTTAATATGAATTTAATATGAGTTTAATATGAATTCAATATGAATTTAATATGAGTTTAATATGAATTTAATATGAATTCAATATGAGTTTAATATGAATTTAATATGAATTCAATATGAGTTTAATATGAATTTAATATTAATTTAATATGAGTTTAATATGAATTCAATATGAATTCAATATGAGTTTAATATGAATTTAATATGAATTTAATATGAGTTTAATATGAATTCAATATGAATTTAATATGAGTTTAATATGAATTTAATATGACTTTAATATGAGTTTAATATGAATTCAATATGAATTTAATATGAATTTAATATGAGTTTAATATGAATTTAATATGAATTCAATATGAGTTTAATATGAATTTAATATGAATTCAATATGAGTTTAATATGAATTTAATATGAATTCAATATGAATTTAATATGAGTTTAATATGAATTCAATATGAATTTAATGAGTTTAATATGAATTTAATATGAATTCAATATGAATTTAATATGAGTTTAATATGAGTTTAATATGAATTTAATATGGGTTTAATATGAATTTAATATGAATTCAATATGAATTTAATGAGTTTAATATGAATTTAATATGAATTCAATATGAATTTAATATGAGTTTAATATGAATTTAATATGAATTTAATATGAGTTTAATATGAGTTTAATATGAATTTAATATGAATTCAATATGAGTTTAATATGAGTTTAATATGAATTCAATATAAATTTAATATGAGTTTAATATGAATTTAATATGAATTTAATATGAGTTTAATATGAGTTTAATATGAATTCAATATGAATTTAATATGAGTTTAATATGAATTTAATATGAGTTTAATATGAATTCAATATGAATTCAACATGAATTTAATATGAATTTAATATGAGTTTAATATGAATTCAATATGAATTCATTATGAGTTTAATATGAGTTTAATATGAATTCAATATGAATTTAATATGAGTTTAATATGAATTTAATATGAATTCAATATGAGTTTAATATGAATTCAATATGAGTTTAATATGAATTTAATATGAATTCAATATGAGTTTAATATGAGTTTAATATGAATTCAATATGAATTTAATATGAGTTTAATATGAATTTAATATGAATTTAATATGAGTTTAATATGAGTTTAATATGAATTTAATATGGGTTTAATATGAATTTAATATGAATTCAATATGAATTTAATGAGTTTAATATGAATTTAATATGAATTCAATATGAATTTAATATGAGTTTAATATGAATTTAATATGAATTTAATATGAGTTTAATATGAGTTTAATATGAATTTAATATGAATTTAATATGAATTCAATATGAATTTAATGAGTTTAATATGAATTCAATATGAGTTTAATATGAATTCAATATGAGTTTAATATGAATTTAATATGAATTCAATATGAGTTTAATATGAGTTTAATATGAATTCAATATGAATTTAATATGAGTTTAATATGAATTTAATATGAATTTAATATGAGTTTAATATGAGTTTAATATGAATTTAATATGGGTTTAATATGAATTTAATATGAATTCAATATGAATTTAATGAGTTTAATATGAATTTAATATGAATTCAATATGATTTTAATATGAGTTTAATATGAATTTAATATGAATTTAATATGAGTTTAATATGAGTTTAATATGAATTTAATATGAATTCAATATGAGTTTAATATGAGTTTAATATGAATTCAATATGAATTTAATATGAGTTTAATATGAATTTAATATGAATTTAATATGAGTTTAATATAAGTTTAATATGAATTCAATATGAATTTAATATGAGTTTAATATGAATTTAATATGAGTTTAATATGAGTTTAATATAAATTCAATATGAATTCAACATGAATTTAATATGAATTTAATATGAATTTAATATGAGTTTAATATGAGTTTAATATGAATTCAATATGAATTCAATATGAGTTTAATATGAGTTTAATATGAATTCAATATGAATTTAATATGAGTTTAATATGAATTCAATATGAATTCAATATGAGTTTAATATGAATTTAATATGAATTCAATATGAGTTTAATGAGTTTAATATGAATTCAATATGAGTTTAATATGAATTTAATATGAATTGAATATGAGTTTAATATGAATTTAATATGAATTCAATATGAATTTAATATGAATTCAATATGAGTTTAATATGAATTGAATATGAATTCAATATGAGTTTAATATGAATTCAATATGAGTTTAATATGAATTCAATATGAGTTTAATATGAATTTAATATGAATTCAATATGAATTCAATATGAGTTTAATATGAATTTAATATGAATTCAATATGATTTTAATATGAATTTAATATGAATTCAATATGAATTCAATATGAATTCAATATGAGTTTAATATGAATTCAATATGAATTCAATATGAGTTTAATATGAATTTAATATGAATTCAATATGAATTCAATATGGGTTTAATATGAATTCAATATGAGTTTAATATGAATTGAATATGAATTCAATATGAATTCAATATGAGTTTAATATGAATTTAATATGAATTCAATATGAATTCAATATGAATTTAATATGAATTCAATATGAATTCAATATGAGTTTAATATGAATTTAATATGAATTCAATATGAATTCAATATGAATTCAATATGAGTTTAATATTAATTTAATATGAATTCAATATGAATTCAATATGAGTTTAATATGAATTTAATATGAATTCAATATGAATTCAATATGAATTCAATATGAGTTTAATATGAATTTAATATGAATTTAATATGAATTCAATATGAATTTAATATGAGTTTAATATGAATTTAATATGAGTTTAATATGAATTCAATATGAATTTAATATGAGTTTAATATGAATTTAATATGAATTTAATATGAATTTAATATGAATTTAATATGAGTTTAATATGAATTTAATATGAATTCAATATGAGTTTAATATGAATTTAATATGAATTCAATATGAGTTTAATATGAATTTAATATGAATTTAATATGAGTTTAATATGAATTCAATATGAATTTAATATGAGTTTAATATGAATTTAATATGAATTCAATATGAGTTTAATATGAATTTAATATGAATTCAATATGAGTTTAATATGAATTTAATATTAATTTAATATGAGTTTAATATGAATTCAATATGAATTCAATATGAGTTTAATATGAATTTAATATGAATTTAATATGAGTTTAATATGAATTCAATATGAATTTAATATGAGTTTAATATGAATTTAATATGACTTTAATATGAGTTTAATATGAATTCAATATGAATTTAATATGAATTTAATATGAGTTTAATATGAATTCAATATGAATTTAATATGAGTTTAATATGAATTTAATATGAGTTTAATATGAATTCAATATGAGTTTAATATGAGTTTAATATGAATTCAATATGAATTTAATATGAGTTTAATATGAATTTAATATGAATTCAATATGAGTTTAATATGAATTTAATATGAATTCAATATGAGTTTAATATGAATTTAATATTAATTTAATATGAGTTTAATATGAATTCAATATGAATTCAATATGAGTTTAATATGAATTTAATATGAATTTAATATGAGTTTAATATGAATTCAATATGAATTTAATATGAGTTTAATATGAATTTAATATGACTTTAATATGAGTTTAATATGAATTCAATATGAATTTAATATGAATTTAATATGAGTTTAATATGAATTTAATATGAATTCAATATGAGTTTAATATGAATTTAATATGAATTCAATATGAATTTAATATGAGTTTAATATGAATTCAATATGAGTTTTATATGAGTTTAATATGAATTTAATATGAGTTTAATATGAGTTTAATATGAATTCAATATGAATTTAATATGAGTTTAATATGAATTTAATATGAATTCAATATGAGTTTAATATGAATTCAATATGAATTTAATATGAATTCAATATGAATTCAATATGAATTCAATATGAGTTTAATATGAATTCAATATGAATTCAATATGAATTCAATATGAGTTTAATATGAATTCAATATGAATTCAATATGAGTTTAATATGAATTCAATATGAATTCAATATGAATTCAATATGAGTTTAATATGAATTCAATATGAATTCAATATGAGTTTAATATGAATTCAATATGAATTTAACATGAATTTAATATGAATTCAATATGAATTCAATATGAATTGAATATGAATTCAATATGAATTTAATATGAATTTAATATGATTCAATATGAATTCAATATTAGTTTAATATGAATTCAATATGAATTCAATATGAATTTAATATGAATTCAATATGAATTCAATATGAATTTAATATAATTTCAATATGAATTCAATATGAATTCAATATGAATTTAATATAATTTCAATATGAATTCAATATGAATTCAATATGAATTTAATATAATTTCAATATGAATTCAATATGAATTTAATATAATTTCAATATGAATTCAATATGAATTTAATATGAATTCAATATGAATTCAATATGAATTTAATATGAATTCAATATGAATTCAATATGAATTTAATATGAGTTTAATATGAATTCAATATGAATTTAATATGAATTCAATATGAATTCAATATGAATTTAATATGAATTCAATATGAATTCAATATAATTTCAATATGAATTCAATATGAATTTAATATGAATTCAATATGAATTCAATATGAATTTAATATGAATTCAATATGAATTCTATATGAATTCAATATGAATTTAATATAATTTCAATATGAATTCAATATGAATTCAATATGAATTTAATATAATTTCAATATGAATTCAATATGAATTTAATATAATTTCAATATGAATTCAATATGAATTTAATATGAATTCAATATGAATTCAATATGAATTTAATATGAATTCAATATGAATTCAATATGAATTTAATATGAGTTTAATATGAATTCAATATGAATTTAATATGAATTCAATATGAATTCAATATGAATTTAATATGAATTCAATATGAATTCAATATAATTTCAATATGAATTCAATATGAATTTAATATGAATTCAATATGAATTCAATATGAATTTAATATGAATTCAATATGAATTCTATATGAATTCAATATGAATTTAATATAATTTCAATATGAATTCAATATGAATTTAATATAATTTCAATATGAATTCAATATGAATTCAATATGAATTTAATATAATTTCAATATGAATTCAATATGAATTTAATATGAGTTTAATATGAATTCAATATGAATTTAATATGAATTCAATATGAATTCAATATGAATTTAATATGAATTCAACATGAATTCAATATGAATTCAATATGATAACCGTGTATCAGAAAATCAGAATGTTTGGGCATAAGAAAAACATGAGAGCTCTGACATCTGTCACATACGTCAGTGATGGTGTCGTAGATCCTCGACAGTTTGGACTTTGAGTAATGAACTCTGAACAGAACTTTGAATTGGATCAGTCCAAGTCGAGCGCACGAGACAGAGGACCCGACCTTTACGTAATGCCCTCCCAGTAATGCTCAGTGATGCTCCTCCTCCCATCGTGATGCTCCTCCTCCCATCGTGATGCTCCTCCTCCCATCGTGATGCTCCTCCTCCCATCGTGATGCTCCTCCTCCCATCGTGATGCTCCTCCTCCCATCGCTCCCTCGCTCCTGTATCTTCTGTGCTGATCGACAGGACAGAAGCATATCATTTAGAGATTGACCCCCTCTGCTGGTGGGTGATTGTAAGAAACTCTTCCCAGGGTTGATTGGGAGGCAGTGAGGGAAAGTTTGACAAAGTTTTGGAAACAAAACTTGGGATCTGCAGATATCTGAAGAAGTGTGAAGCCGCTCATATAATGTTGATACCTCTATCCTGCCAAGCAGCGAATGAAGAGTCCAACACAGAAGGAGGAAACGCATGGTTAAGGCTCACGGGTGTAAGAGGAGAAACATCTCTAAACTTAAAGTCACGCCTGAATTCAATTCAATTCAATTCAATTCAATTTTATTTCAAGTGTCTTATCATCACAAAGTTATCTCAAGACACTATACAGTTGAAATAAGACTACAGTTGATTAAGGAAAAATAGATCCAGCAATTCAACAAAGAGCAAGAAACAAAACACTGTACAGTGAGCAATGGCGAGGAAAAACTTCCTTTTAGAAGCAGAAACCTCGAGCGGAACCAGACTCATTGTTGACGGCCTGCCGCTTTGACCGGCTGGGAGGAAGGATGGGGGGGTAGACAGATGGATAAGGAGAGGAGTGAGGGAGGATATAGTGAGAGAAAAGAGGAGAGTGTAGGAGGGAGGAATTGAAGCCAAATTTTAATTGTGTTGTGAACAACTGGATTATTTGTAAATTCTGAAAGTTTTAAGGGAAGAAGTGAGTTTAATATGTGAAAGTGAAGAATACAACAGAGCTGTCATAGAGGTTCTCCGACAAGACGCCAGCTCCATATCACACCAAGAAGATCTTGACGACGCCACATAGAAGCCAATTTTCTGAACGTGAGAGGCCCAGTAGTAAGCTGGAAGATTTGGTAGAGATAGACCGCCATCAAATTTGCAATTTTGAAGAATTGCCTTTTTGATCCTCTGCGTTTTTCCAGACCATAAAAAAGAAGTTATTATCTTATCAATAGTGTTAAAGAAGTACTTGGGCAGAAAGCATGGAAGAGTTTGAAAAAAATACAAGAATTTAGGAAGAATATTCATTTTGACTACATTGATTCTACCAATCCATGAAAGGGGAAGACTGGACCAGCTACGGATGTCAGATTTCATCTCTGAGACTAAAGGGGTAAGATTTGCTGAAACTAGTTTAGATATAGTTGAAGTAACATTGACCCCCAGGTACTTGAAGCCAGTCAGATTAAATTTAAACGGGAAATTGGGCGATTGTTTTGTTGTGCTGAGCCATTGATGATTATCGAGATTTAATTTGTAACCTGAAAATGTACCAAATTTGTCCAGAATGTTCAAAATCACAGGCGCACCAAGAGCAGGGTTTTCAACATAGAGAAGCAAGTCTTCAGCATAAAGAGAGAGTTTGTGTTTTTTTCCATTGCGTACGATACCTTGAAACCTCCTTCAGACCTCAGAGCGATAGATAGAGCGAACAGTGACGAGAGAGAGTGGGCAACCTTGGCCAGTTCCACGTTCCAGACCAAAATGATTAGACTTGATATAATTTGTGATTACACTGGCAAGAGGCGAAGAATACAAAAGAGGTATCCAGGAAATGAATACGTCCCCAAATTTGAATTTTTCTAAAACGGAAAAAAGGTATGTCCACTCTACTCTATCGAAGGCCTTCTCGGCATCCAACGATATTGCAATCTCTGGTTGAGCCTCAGTCTGATCAGAGTAAATGATATTAAATAAAGTGCGGGTATTGAAGAATACCTGGCGTCCTTTTATGAAACTATTTTGCTCTTCGGATATTATGGTAGGCATGACTTTCTCTAATCTAGTAGCGAGGATCTTTGCTAATACTTTGACATCAGAGTAGAGAGATCGGTCTGTAAGAGCCGCACAAGCTCAAGTGATACTTTGAACACAGATAGTAAAAGTGGGGCTAATTTCAATTGAAATGTTTTAAAAAACTCAATAGGGAAACCATCAGGTCCAGGGGCTTTGTTTGATTGCATATTTGATTGTATGATTTCTTCTAGGGTCAAGGCTGCATCTAGTTTTTCCTGTTGAGTTTCTTCAATTAGTGGGAAGCACAATTTGTCCAGGAAGCCTCTCATTACATGATCATCCTCCGGAAAATTTGAACTATATACTGTAAATCCGAATAGAAGGTTTTAAAAATATTGTTAATGTCGATGGGGTCGTCTGTCAATGAGTTATTTATGTTTCTTATTTCCATGATATGACGAGAGGTTGCCCGCCTGCGGAGTTGATGAGCCAATAATCTGGATGGTTTTCCCCATGTTCGTAATGAGTGCCGCGACTACGGAGACGTAAGCGTTCTGCATCTTTGGTATCAGATCGAACTCTGCCTGCAAGTCGAGCCTCCGTTTGAACAACTCTGGAGTTCGATTTTCAGAATATTATTCATCCAGATTACTTATGTCAACACCAATTTGTGAGAGTCTAGCATTTAAAAATTTTTTTGTATGGGACGAATAACAAATGATTCGGCCTCTGAGGTAACACTTTAATGTCTCCCATAGTAAATTATGAGAGGAGCAGTCTTTACGATTCATGTCAAAAAAGTCATCTATTGATTTATAAATAAATGTACAGAAGTCCAGATCTGCCAGTAGAAGTGAATCAAAGCTCCAGGGTGGTGGATTGTGCCTGTGAGTGGACGGATTTATATCAAAGATCACTGGAGCGTGATCAGAGACAACAATACTTAAGTAATCCGAATTGGATACAAGAGGGTTCAAAGTCTCATCTATTAAAAAGTCATCTATTCTTGAATATGAATGGTGGACTGGGGAAAAGAAAGAGAACTTCTTGGAGGAAGGATTCCTGTGTCTCCAAGGATCAACCAGATCACTCCGAATAGCAAAATCCATAAAAATGTTTGACATTGATGACTGTGTCTGTTTTTTAGAGCTAGAACGATCTAGTGTATTTTCCTGGACACAATTAAAATCCCCACCTAAGATTACAGAGTGAGAGTCTAGGAAAGGAAGACCACTAAGTAATTTCCCTGCAAATGTGGCATCGTCAAAATTAGGAGCATAGATGTTTACCAAGAGAACTTTGGTCTGCATGAGGGTACCAGCAACGATAACATACCTGCCATTTATGTCCGCTATTACCTTTGTGGCTGTAAACTGTGTTCTCTTGTTGACAAGAATGGCGACCCCTCTAGCTTTTGAGGTAAAATTTGAGTGGAATATTTGACTCACCCAGGGGTTCCGCAGTCTACTGTGGTCTTTAATTCTCAGATGCGTCTCCTGCAAGAACACTATGTCACAATTATTTTTCTTCAAATGAGTGAAAACCTTGGATGGTTTGATGGGTTCTCCCATTCCTTTAATATTGCAGCTAAGAAACCTCAGCGGCCTCTCGAGAAGTGATTTGTGACTCATAAGCAAACGCTGTGTACATTAATAAGTGAGACGGTGATGATGAGCCGAGGAGAGTCCCTTCCCCTTTTCCCCGAAAACCAACACAAACAAGTGAATAAGGAAAACAATAAAAGTTAAAAGAAAAAACCCACAAACCCGAACAACACGCAAAGTCCCCTCCAAAAACAAAACACTGGAGTGACGGCCGTGTAAAACCCACTAAGTAAGAAAAGTCGTTCATAGTAAACGACACGGAGTTAGTTTACCAACCCACAAAAAGAGTTAACGCAACTACCTCAAATGAGTGGCCCCCGAAATCTGGCCACATCATAATAGAGCGAAGAAAAAATTCAAATACAAATTGTTATTATCCGAAAGATACTTGTAAATCGTATTAAGATTCAGAACCATATTTGCAAGAGCAAAGAACAATATAACAAGAAATGTAAAAATGAAATGTTTCAAAATAGAAATCTTATAGAAACTTAATATATAACATTAAACCATTTACAGCTTTTCAAGCTGTCAAGGAACAGAAACCTGAGTTATGCAGCAGCACAGACACCATCACTTCTCACTCAATGTTTTGACGTGTTTTGCTGCTTCATCGGCTGATGTGAACTCCCTCTCCGTCCCGTTATGTGTGACCCGTAGGCGGGCAGGGTACAACAGACCATACCGAACTCCATCCAGAGCCCGTAGTTGTTGACGTACCTCGTTGAATGCAGCCCTGGCTCGGGCTACCTTCGCGGTGTAGTCAGGAAAGATCAACAAGTTATTGTCTCCAAACCTGGTGCGTCCTCTCTCCCTGGCCCATCGCAAGATGTCAGCACAGTCTCTGTGGTAGTGGAACCTGACGACGATGGGACGTGGACGATCCCCGGGATTGGATTTCGGTCGTAGTGTGCGATGGGACCGGTCGAGCTCCGGCATCGCCTCCAGACCGAACGCCTCCTTCAGCATGCTGGACACCACGGGTTAGAACAGCCCAGGATGCGCACGTTGATGGTGTCCTCCACGCCGATGTCAGGTTGGTAGGCAAACTGCAACGGATCCATGGAGGAGCGCACCAGAGGACTCAGGTAACTAAGGACCAGCCGCTCCAGAGCCTTCATAAGGTGGGATGTCAAGGCCACAGGTCTGTAGCAGCTGGGATCCTTAGGGTGCTGAGTCTTCGGCACCGGTACCACACAGGACGTCTTGTTAACAGGTTTAACTCTATCCTGGAGTCATTTCTCTCAGTATGTTCATGAACTTCACTGTTTTAAGCTCACAGTAGATCTTGTCCAAACATACGGACTTGAAATTAAAAATGTTATTGTCTCTCCTCAGAATTCACTTCTTTCTAACAATTAATAACCTTTGATTTGATCTTAAATGACGCGAGTCTACAGAGTCTACAGAGTCTACAGAGCAGGATCTCAAAGTCTGTCTGAAAGTGTCGTTACCAAGTTTATGAAATAATTCCCTCAGTGTCAGTAAAACGCCTCAGTGAGTCAAGAAACTCTACCATAGTCACCCCGACATTGATAACTTTGTTATAACACACTCATAACTTAACTGCACCACTAACTCAAGAGTTAACTAGTCGTGCTCCCTTGTTTACTCAGTAACACGTCAATTAAAACAGGTTTCTAGACGACTAGAGAAGAAATGGTTCATCAAAACATAATGAATTCTACCAGGACTGGCAGGAGAAGTTAAAAATATACAAGACATCTCTTCGGAAAGCCAGAGCCAGATATTACTCATCACTTATAGACAGACTAACTATAGTTCTATCTCTTGATCCAGAGGTTCTCACTAACTATAGTTCTATCTCTTGATCCAGAGGTTCTCACTAACTATAGTTCTATCTCTTGATCCAGAGGTTCTCACTAACTATAATTCTATCTCTTGATCCAGAGGTTCTCACTAACTATAGTTCTATCTCTTGATCCAGAGGTTCTCACTAACTATAGTTCTATCTCTAGATCCAGAGGTTCTCACTAACTATAGTTCTATCTCTTGATCCAGAGGTTCTCACTAACTATAGTTCTATCTCTTGATCCAGAGGTTCTCACTAACTATAGTTCTATCTCTTGATCCAGAGGTTCTCACTAACTATAGTTCTATCTCTTGATCCAGAGGTTCTCACTAACTATAGTTCTATCTCTTGATCCAGAGGTTCTCACTAACTATAGTTCTATCTCTAGATCCAGAGGTTCTCACTAACTATAGTTCTATCTCTTGATCCAGAGGTTCTCACTAACTATAGTTATATATCTTGATCCAGAGGTTCTCACTAACTATAGTTCTATCTCTTGATCCAGAGGTTCTCACTAACTATAGTTCTATCTCTTGATCCAGAGGTTCTCACTAACTATAGTTCTATCTCTTGATCCAGAGGTTCTCACTAACTATAGTTCTATCTCTTGATCCAGAGGTTCTCACTAACTATAGTTCTATCTCTTGATCCAGAGGTTCTCACTAACTATAGTTCTATCTCTAGATCCAGAGGTTCTCACTAACTATAGTTCTATCTCTTGATCCAGAGGTTCTCACTAACTATAGTTCTATCTCTTGATCCAGAGGTTCTCACTAACTATAGTTCTATCTCTTGATCCAGAGGTTCTCACTAACTATAGTTCTATCTCTTGATCCAGAGGTTCTCACTAACTATAGTTCTATCTCTTGATCCAGAGGTTCTCACTAACTATAGTTCTATCTCTTGATCCAGAGGTTCTCACTAACTATAGTTCTATCTCTAGATCCAGAGGTTCTCACTAACTATAGTTCTATCTCTTGATCCAGAGGTTCTCACTAACTATAGTTATATATCTTGATCCAGAGGTTCTCACTAACTATAGTTCTATCTCTTGATCCAGAGGTTCTCACTAACTATAGTTCTATCTCTAGATCCAGAGGTTCTCACTAACTATAGTTCTATCTCTTGATCCAGAGGTTCTCACTAACTATAGTTCTATCTCTTGATCCAGAGGTTCTCACTAACTTTAGTTCTATCTCTTGATCCAGAGGTTCTCATTAACTATAGTTCTATCTCTTGATCCAGAGGTTCTCACTAACTATAGTTCTATCTCTTGTTCCAGAGGTTCTCACTAACTATAGTTCTATCTCTCAATCCAGAGGTTCTCACTAACTATAGTTCTATCTCTTGATCCCGAGGTTCTCACTAACTATAGTTCTATCTCTTGATCCAGAGGTTCTCACTAACTATAGTTCTATCTCTTGATCCAGAGGTTCTCACTAACTATAGTTCTATCTCTTGATCCAGAGGTTCTCACTAACTATAGTTCTATCTCTTGATCCAGAGGTTCTCACTAACTATAGTTCTATCTCTAGATCCAGAGGTTCTCACTAACTATAGTTCTATCTCTTGATCCAGAGGTTCTCACTAACTATAGTTATATATCTTGATCCAGAGGTTCTCACTAACTATAGTTCTATCTCTTGATCCAGAGGTTCTCACTAACTATAGTTCTATCTCTCAATCCAGAGGTTCTCACTAACTATAGTTCTATCTCTAGATCCAGAGGTTCTCACTAACTATAGTTATATCTCTTGATCCAGAGGTTCTCACTAACTATAGTTCTATCTCTTGATCCAGAGGTTCTCACTAACTATAGTTCTATCTCTTGATCCAGAGGTTCTCATTAACTATAGTTCTATCTCTTGATCCAGAGGTTCTCACTAACTATAGTTCTATCTCTTGATCCAGAGGTTCTCACTAACTATAGTTCTATCTCTCAATCCAGAGGTTCTCACTAACTATAGTTCTATCTCTTGATCCCGAGGTTCTCACTAACTATAGTTCTATCTCTTGATCCAGAGGTTCTCACTAACTATAGTTCTATCTCTTGATCCAGAGGTTCTCACTAACTATAGTTCTATCTCTTGATCCAGAGGTTCTCACTAACTATAGTTCTATCTCTTGATCCAGAGGTTCTCACTAACTATAGTTATATATCTTGATCCAGAGGTTCTCACTAACTATAGTTCTATCTCTTGATCCAGAGGTTCTCACTAACTATAGTTCTATCTCTCAATCCAGAGGTTATCTCTAACTATAGTTCTATCTCTAGATCCAGAGGTTCTCACTAACTATAGTTCTATCTCTTGATCCAGAGGTTCTCACTAACTATAGTTCTATCTCTTGATCCAGAGGTTCTCACTAACTATAGTTCTATCTCTTGATCCAGAGGTTCTCACTAACTATAGTTCTATCTCTCAATCCAGAGGTTCTCACTAACTATAGTTCTATCTCTTGATCCAGAGGTTCTCACTAACTATAGTTCTATCTCTCAATCCAGAGGTTCTCACTAACTATAGTTCTATCTCTTGATCCCGAGGTTCTCACTAACTATAGTTCTATCTCTTGATCCAGAGGTTCTCACTAACTATAGTTCTATCTCTTGATCCAGAGGTTCTCACTAACTATAGTTCTATCTCTTGATCCAGAGGTTCTCACTAACTATAGTTCTATCTCTCAATCCAGAGGTTCTCACTAACTATAGTTCTATCTCTTGATCCCGAGGTTCTCACTAACTATAGTTCTATCTCTTGATCCAGAGGTTCTCACTAACTATAGTTCTATCTCTTGATCCAGAGGTTCTCACTAACTATAGTTCTATCTCTTGATCCAGAGGTTCTCACTAACTATAGTTATATCTCTTGATCCAGAGGTTCTCACTAACTATAGTTCTATCTCTTGATCCAGAGGTTCTCACTAACTATAGTTATATCTATTGATCCAGAGGTTCTCACTAACTATAGTTCTATCTCTTGATCCAGAGGTTCTCACTAACTATAGTTCTATCTCTAATCTTGTCTTCATTTCAAAACTTCTGGAGAAAGTGGTAACAAGTCAGCTCTGTGATTATCTCCAGGACAATGATCAATTTGAGGTGTTTCAGTCTGGTTTTAGGGAACACCACAGCACAGAGACCGCCCTGGTAAAAGTAAGTAACGACCTACTGATGGCCTCTGATCAGGGCCATGTTTCAGTTCTTGTTCTTCTAGATCTCAGTGCATTTGACACTGTCGACACCAAATCCTTCTACAGAGGCTAGAAAACCATTTAGGCATTCGTGGAACTGCTCTTAACTGGTTTAAATCTTACCTGTCGGATAGAACGCACTATGTACATGTCAACCACCTCTCATCGACACACACTAAGGTCAGCTATGGTGTCCCACAAGGTTCTGTTCTTGGTCCAATACTATTCACAATCTATATGCTCCCACTAGGGGACTTGATTAGAAGACACTCTATACATTTTCACTGTTATGCTGATGACACCCAACTCTACTTGTCCATGAAGCCAGATGAAAGAATTCAGCTACACAATTACAGTCCTGTATCACAGATATCAAGTCATGGATGACCAAAAACTTCCTCCTACTGAACTCGGAAAAGACTGAGGTTTTACTAGTTGGTCCGCAACATCTCAGACAATCATTAACTAATGATCTTTACAAAATGGACTTGCTCCTGCTACTAGCACCACTGTAAAGAATCTGGGTGTCTGCTTTGACGAGGACTTATCATTTAACTCACACATAAAACAAATCTCACGGACTGCTTACTTCCACCTTTGTAACATTTCAAACATCACTTCCTTCCTTTAGATGCTGAGAAGCTCATCCATGCTTTTGTAACCTCCAGGCTGGACTATTGTAACTCTCTTCTGTCATGATGTTCTAAAAAGTCTCTCAGAATCTTCAGCTCATTCATCTACAGCTCGTGTCCTGACTAAGACTAAGAGGCGCGAACACACCTGTACTGTCTTCCCTACATTGGCTTCCTGTAGAATTTAGAATACAATTTAAAATCCTTCTCCTAACCTATAAAGCCTTACATGGTCTAGAACCAACATACATTAAAGATTTAATCCAAACTTACCAACCCTCTAGGACCTTACGATCCTTAAACTCTGATCTATTAGTTATACCACAAATCTCTAAATGTAGATTTGGAGCCAGGGCCTTCAGTTTTCAAGCCCCTCTGCTGTGGAACCAACTACCGGCTTAATTCCGGAGGGCTGATAACTAACTTAACTGTTTATCTTGGCTGCTATAACTAACTTAACTGTTTATCTTAGCAGCTATAACTAACTTAACTGTTTATCTTAGCTGCTATAACTAACTTAACTGTTTATCTTAGCTGCTATAACTAACTTAACTGTTTATCTTAGTAGCTATAACTAACTTAACTGTTTATCTTAGCTGCTATAACTAACTTAACTGTTTATCTTAGCTGCTATAACTAACTTAACTGTTTATCTTTAGCTGCTATAACTAACTTAACTGTTTATCTTTAGCTGCTATAACTAACTTAACTGTTTATCTTAGCTGCTATAACTAACCTAATTGTTTATCTTAGCTGCTATAACTAACTTAACTGTTTATCTTAGCTGCTATAACTAACTTAACTGTTTATCTTAGCTGCTATAACTAAGTTAACTTTTTATCTTAGCTGCTATAACTAACTTAACTGTTTATCTTTAGCTGCTATAACTAACTTAACTGTTTGTCTTTAGCTGCTATAACTAACTTAACTGTTTATCTTAGCTGCTATAACTAACTTAATTGTTTATCTTAGCTGCTATAACTAACTTAACTGTTTATCTTAGCTGCTATAACTAACTTAACTGTTTATCTTAGCTGCTATAACTAAGTTAACTTTTTATCTTAGCTGCTATAACTAACTTAACTGTTTATCTTTAGCTGCTATAACTAACTTAACTGTTTATCTTAGCTGCTATAACTAACTTAACTGTTTATCTTTAGCTGCTATAACTAACTTAACTGTTTATCTTAGCTGCTATAACTAACTTAACTGTTTATTTTAGCTGCTATAACTAACTTAACTGTTTATCTTTAGCTGCTATAGGCTGAGAATGCTGGAGAGTTTTAGACACCAGCTCTGTATATCCTTCTTTCCTTCTCTCTATCCTTCTCTCTGCATTACATTCATCACCTGTTTAAACACCTTTTTATTTCTCTCAGGAGCTCCAGGACCTCCAGAGCTGCTGCTGATCCAGGATCTTCACCACGTCATCAGTTCTCTCCAGCACCTCCATGGACTCTCCTACACTCTCCTCTTTTTTTTCTCACTATATCCTCCCTCACTCCTCTCCTTATCCATCTGTCTACCCCCCCACCCTTCCTCCCAGCCGGTCAAAGCAGGAGTCAACAATGAGTCTGGTTCTGCTCCAGGTTTCTGCTTCTAAAAGGAAGTTTTTACTCACCATAGTTCACTGTACAGTGTTTTGTTTCTTGCTCTTTGTTTCTTGCTGGATCTATTTTTCCTTAATCAACTGTAGTCTTATTTCAACTGTATAGTGTCTTGAGATAACTTTGTTATGATAAGACACTTGAAATAAAATTGAATTGAATTGAACTGCAATAAATCGGAAATTATCATCATTGGCCCCAAATCCCGCCTCCCCGCCACCCAACACATCTCACTTTGCATTGATGGACACACAGTCACTCCCTCCTCCCTGGTCCGGAACCTTGGAGTCCTCCTAGATCCCACACTCTCCTTCAAAGCCCACATCAAGAACATCACTAAAATATCTTTCTTCCACCTCCGTAACATTGCTCGCCTCCGACCCACTCTCTCCCCCTCCACTGCAGAAACACTCATTCATGCCTTCGTCACCTCCAGACTGGACTATTGCAACAGCATCCTCTACGGCCTCCCCTCCACCCACCTCCACAAACTCCAATATGTTCAAAACTCTGCTGCCAGATTACTCACCCACACCCGCTCTAGAGAACACATCACTCCCATCCTCAAACAACTTCACTGGCTCCCAATAGAGCAACGAATTAATTTCAAGATCCTGCTCATCACCTACAAAGCCCTCAATAACCTTGCCCTGCCCTACCTCACCAACCTCCTCAAACGTCACTCCCCCACTCGCCAACTCAGATCATCTGACACCAACCTTCTGACCCCCATCACAAGATCTAAACACCGCACCACAGGAGACAGAGCTTTTGCCATTTCTGCCCCAACCCTCTGGAACTCCCTCCCCCCAAACATCCGAAACTCAGACTCCATAAAGTCATTCAAAAGCCAACTCAAAACTCACCTCTTCAAGAAAGCATACGACCCCTGACTCCACCCATACCATACCTGACTCTATTTTGAATTTGTTTTTGTGTTTTTTTCTTTTCTTTTCTGTATGTTCTATGCAATGTAAAGCGTCTTTGAGTGACCTCCAAAAAAGTGCTCTATAAAACCTATCAATTATTATTATTATAGGAGAGAAGAAGAAGAGAGCCTCCAACCCCCTAAATGGACCATCATACAGAGTCTGGAGAGGTGAGCATCATGCCCCACAAAAACAAATGTGGCAGTTACGAGCTATGTGGGCACGACAGCAACAAACACCTTCTGAAGTCAAACCAAAAGAGAAAAGTGTTGGGATGGAGCAAGGCTTTCCCAGGGACCAGGGTCCCCCGGAGGGGGAGAGGAAGGAGCCCAATGCGGCCCAAGCCGAAAGAAACGCCCGAGGCAGAGGAACCACTGTGAGCGGGTGTGTAAAGCCCTGTGAAGGGGTTAGAGGTCCCACCAGGTCAACATGATCAAAGCGACTTGCTATCATAGTGAACAGCTCGAGGGGCGCCACAGTCTGGCGGTGAACCTTGGCGTTCCTACAAGCGGCACAAGCATCTGTCCATTCCTTGTCGTCCTTGCGAAGGCACGGCTACACAAACATGGACAGCACCAGCGTTACTGACGCACAAACACCCGGATGGAAAAAGTGAGTGGATTAGGTCGAAAACCTTACAGCTCCAAGCAGCCGGCACGATTGTATGAGGGCGGCCGGTGTCGCAAAGAAGAGCGGGACCACCATCCTGTACCACAGCCTCTTCCAACTTCTAACCATACCTCAGGCCTTGAGCGCGAGGCTCTCTGGGTCCTCTTTCTGATCGGCAGCCATGGCGGCAAAATCGACCCCAAGGGCAGACCAACACTCGCGTCAGGCAGTCTCTCTCCTGCTACATGTTGTATGTCGGTAGTGGATTGTGACACTGCCTCTAGGTGGCGCTGCTGGCTCCGTCACCTTCACCATGGCATGTGTTACACCCATTGTTGGCGTTAGTCAGCAGGGAGTGAGTGCAGCGACTGAGTGAGGTGTAAACATATTCAAACCAGGAGACAAAACTGTTTTAAAGATTCATTTAACACGAACGTGCAACACAGGAAACGGAGAGGACTTGATAGTGGCACCAAATAAAAATCATAAGACAAAACAAAAACCCTTCCCCCAATAACTAGTGCAAGAGCACCCCAAAATCCAGAGAACGGTGCACACCACTGACCTAGTGTCTCTAGACAGCCAGTGGACTACGTGAGTGTGGATGTAGACCCTTGGGTGTCTGACCTGGTCAGCTGTTTCTGTGTCAGAACACAGACGTTAGAAAGAGACTCAGACGTTGACAAGGCACTATGAACAGACAGAAATATCAAAGACTCAAAAAATTCAACTTTACGCCATTCCATCCCCCCGAGGCCCGCGGGGCCTTAGTGAGTCCAGCTGGGGGTACATTGATCCTGTGGGGCCGGCGAGTTCATTGAGCTTTCTCAGAGACAAGGCAGGGCCTCGAGGATAGACCAGTAGCAAGGCAGTTAGAAGGCTTCGCACCATTTCGTAGAACCTGAAGTTATGAAACCAATAACTCAGGGGTTCTGAAGCATAACATAGGCGTCGATGAGACGCTTCAACCAATCAGATCGTGAGTCGACGGCGCCTGCTTGAAGGCGTGTGGTGACGTCACAGTATTCCTGTCCTTTGGCTAACAGAGCTAGCTACAGCAACAAACTAACAACAAACAAACAACAAACAAACACAAACAAACAACAAACCAACAAACCAACAAACAGACAACAAACAACAAACCAACAAACAACAAAACAACAAAACAACAAAACAACAAACAACAAACAACAAACCAACAAACAACAAACCAACAACCAACAAACCAATAAACAACAAACCAACAAACAACAAACCAACAAACAGACAACAAACAAACAACAAACAACAAACCAACAAACAACAAACCAACAACCAACAAACCAGCAAACAACAAACAACAAACCAACAAACAACAAACCAACAAACAGACAACAAACAAACAACAAACAACCAACAAACAACAACCCGACAACAAACCAACAACAAACCAACAACAAACCAACAACAAACAGACAAGCGTGTGTTCAATAAGGCCACAATGGCTGAAGGAGGAGAAGAAATGAACTCGTAATTATTATCGAAGCTTTTTCAAGAAGGACTTGAACATCTTAAGAACATCTTAAGAACATCTGAAAACTCTGAGGCGAGTCAAAGGACTTCAGGTCCGTGAACTACGTGAGTAAATGAAATAATATGAGGTTATTAGAGACTCGGATGTCGTTTCCTCATGGATTCTGTGATGAACTCTTTCTTAATGCTTTCTTTCCATCATTTGTATTGTGTTTGATATGATCATGTTTTTCATCTTTACTAACTTCCCAGGCAGGAAAACACGCTGATATTGATGCTGATGTGCTGATGCTCTAAATGTCTTATTATTATTATATTATTGTTGTCCTATAACAGTGTAGGATCTACTGTGTAATGAACCTCAAAGCAGTTGTTGAGAGTTGGATTTGTTCAAACCACTGAAGGTTTTCAAATATTTATTCTATAAATGTTATTAACGTACACGTGAGTTGACGATTTTACATATTGAATTATTAATAATAATAATAATTATAATAATGATACTATAAAAAAATATATTATAATAATACGAATAATGATAATAATACTTTTTAATATTATTATTATGACCGTAATAAGCGTATTAAATCTGTGAGGCCTGAGTGATAGTATAAATACATTATAATGTGGTGATACAAGAGGATAACATCCGTTTGATTTATTTAATAATAAAACATTATTTCATTTTCATTTAACGATCGAACAACGAGCTGAAGAGGCGGACCTTGGATGGAGCTCGTTGATTGGCCCGTGAGCACGTCCATCCGGTTAGCCCCGCCCTGCTCCACACATCAAGTTCGGTGGAGTCATCGAGGAAGAGCAGTTGAAGTGCGGTTGACGTGCGCGGGTCGCGATGGTCTGACACAGAAAGGAGAAAAAAGACGAATATTCTGGACCTTCTGGACCTTCTCGAGCCTCCAAGATGTTCCCTAAAGGCAAAGGAACGCCGGTGCCTTCCGACGGCCAGGCCCGGGAAAAGTGAGCGAGAAACCTTGATGTTTGTTTTCTTCTCGTCGTGGATCCTGTTGTTCATGTTTCCTGAAGAAGAAGAAAATGAAGCTTTTCTTCTTCTTCTTCGTCTGAACACCAGCAACACTTGTGGAGGAACATGAAGAACCATGTTGTTGACGAGCAGCTCCTGGTTTTATTGTTGTTGTTATTGTTGTTTATTCGTCATGTTGACAACTTTACGTTACGTTTGTGTCTCAAGTCTTGGCGGCCATTGTTTGGCCTGTAAACACGTGACGTCACAAGCTGTGTTTGATGCTCCTCAGGCTGGCCTTGTACGTCTACGAGTACCTGCTGCATATAGGAGCCCAGAAGTCTGCCCAGACCTTCCTGTCAGAGGTGAGTCTGCCTCACCTGCTCCAGGGTCAGAGCTTTCTAAGATCCTCAAGAACTCTTCACCTGTACCTGCTCCAGGGTCAAAGGTCGACACAAATGTTTCTAAATATCATCAAAAACTCTTCACCTGCTCGAGGGTCAAAGGTCGACACAAATGTTTCTAAATATCACCAAAAACTCTTCACCTGCTCCAGGGTCAAAGGTCGACACAAATGTTTCTAAATATCACCAAAAACTCTTCACCTGCTCGAGGGTCAAAGGTCGACACAAATGTTTCTAAATATCACCAAAAACTCTTCACCTGCTCGAGGGTCAAAGGTCGACACAAATGTTTCTAAATATCACCAAAAACTCTTCACCTGCTCCAGGGTCAAAGGTCGACACAAATGTTTCTAAATATCACCAAAAACTCTTCACCTGCTCGAGGGTCAAAGGTCGACACAAATGTTTCTAAATATCACCAAAAACTCTTCACCTGCTCGAGGGTCAAAGGTCGACACAAATGTTTCTAAATATCACCAAAAACTCTTCACCTGCTCCAGGGTCAAAGGTCGACACAAATGTTTCTAAATATCACCAAAAACTCTTCACCTGCTCGAGGGTCAAAGGTCGACACAAATGTTTCTAAATATCATCAAAAACTCTTCACCTGCTCGAGGGTCAAAGGTCGACACAAATGTTTCTAAATATCACCAAAAACTCTTCACCTGCTCGAGGGTCAAAGGTCGACACAAATGTTTCTAAATATCACCAAAAACTCTTCACCTGCTCCAGGGTCAAAGGTCGACACAAATGTTTCTAAATATCACCAAAAACTCTTCACCTGCTCGAGGGTCAAAGGTCGACACAAATGTTTCTAAATATCACCAAAAACTCTTCACCTGCTCGAGGGTCAAAGGTCGACACACATGTTTCTAGATATCATCATCATTGTTTGATTATATTGATAAATGTTTTCTTTATTAAACTTTACTTGCAGTCAAAACAAGCAAAAGCACAAAAAAAGACAAATGGAATTAAATAAGAAAACAATATAAATAAGTTCTAGATTCAAAGACGTGTTAAAATATAAATCAGTTAAAATAAGACCCAAACGTGTTACACAGTATTTTCGGTCCTCAGGTGTGTTTCTCTCGCTGCAGGTAAAAGTGCTTTTTATTCCTTTTAAAATCCATGTGTTTTATAACAATAATGTTTAAAGACGTGTTTTATTGAACCAATGAATGTCGTTCCACAGATCCGATGGGAGAAGAACATCACACTCGGGGAACCTCCTGGATTCCTGCACTCCTGGTGGTGGTACGTTATTCATCCATCCCTCCATCCATCCCTCCCTTCATCCATCCCTTCATCCATCCCTCCCTCCATCCCTCCTCATGCTCTGTCCATCCACAGTGTGTTCTGGGACCTGTACTGTGCTGCTCCAGAGAGGAGGGAGTCATGTGATCACTCCAGCGAAGCTAAAGCCTTCCATGATTATGTGAGTTTGAACTACTAAACATTTGTATGATAATAATATGATGTGAACTGAAGACATTGAACTACTAAACATTTGTATGATAATAATATGATGTGAACTGAAGACATTGAACTACTAAACATTTGTATGATAATAATATGATGTGAACTGAAGACATTGAACTACTAAACATTTGTATGATAATAATATGATGTGAACTGAAGACATTGAACTACTAAACATTTGTATGATAATAATATGATGTGAACTGAAGACATTGAACTACTAAACATTTGTATGATAATAATATGATGTGAACTGAAGACATGTTTACTCTTGAAGCATCGTCTTCATGCTCTAGTGAATCAAGTGACTCCTGACACAACTTACATTAATGTCACACAAAGCATCTAAATATCGATAGAAGCTCGTGATGAATTGAATTTAGATTTTTAAAGAGAGAACATTTTTAAAAATGTTTTTAATTCTTTCTATTGTTTGTAGTAACTTTTGGTTTTCAAAGAGCCTTTTAGTACTTTATACTTTATTCTTTGTACTATATACTATATACTTTATTCTTTATACTATATACTATATACTTTATTCTTTATACTATATACTATATTCTTTATTCTTTATACTATATACTTTATTCTTTATACTACATACTTTATTCTTTATACTTTATACTTTATACTTTCTAACGTAAACCTCTATGAATTTATCCAATCATTTGCACAAACTCTTTGACGACCAGCATCATCATCTGTGTTCTGACCCGAGTGCGTTCTGACCCGAGTGCGTTCTGACCCGAGTGCGTTCTGACCCGAGTGCGTTCTGACCCGAATGTGTTCTGACCCGAATGTGTTCTGACCCGAGTGCGTTCTGACCCGAGTGCGTTCTGACCCGAGTGCGTTCTGACCCGAGTGCGTTCTGACCCGAGTGCGTTCTGACCCGAGTGCGTTCTGACCCGAGTGCGTTCTGACCCGAGTGCGTTCTGACCCGAATGTGTTTGGACCCGAGTGTGTTCTGACCCGAGTGTGTTCTGACCCGAGTGTGTTCTGACCCGAGTGCGTTCTGACCCGAGTGCGTTCTGACCCGAATGTGTTTGGACCCGAGTGTGTTTGGACCCGAGTGCGTTCTGACCCGAGTGTGTTCTGACCCGAGTGCGTTCTGACCCGAGTGCGTTCTGACCCGAGTGCGTTCTGACCCGAGTGCGTTCTGACCCGAGTGCGTTCTGACCCGAGTGCGTTCTGACCCGAGTGCGTTCTGACCCGAATGTGTTTGGACCCGAGTGTGTTCTGACCCGGGTGCGTTTGAACCCAAGTGTGTTCTGACCCGGGTGTGTTCTGACCCGATATGACGTCACTTCCTATTCGTCCGTTATTCGATTTTTCTCATTTAACAAAATTAATCTTTTGTTGTTCCTTGTATTTTTACATGTTTAATAAACTATTGTTTTGCTGATAAATAACTAATGAAGGTTAACTACTGACATCAGGGTTTAGTACGTCTTTGATTCCTGGTCCTCGCGGATCCTGGTCCTCGCGGATCCTGGTCCTCGCGGATCCTGGTCCTCGCGGATCCTGGTCCTCGCGGATCCTGGTCCTCGCGGATCCTGGTCCTCGCGGATCCTGGTCCTCGCGGATCCTGGTCCTCGCGGATCCTGGTCCTCGCGGATCCTGGTCCTCGCGGATCCTGGTCCTCGCGGATCCTGGTCCTCGCGGATCCTGGTCCTTGTGGATCCTGGTCCTCGGACTCTTTGTCTCGGGTGGGGGAGGTGAGGGTCTCGTAAAGCTCTGTATTCACACCGTGGCTGACGACGGTTCCCTCGGGTGTTGTTGCCATGGCAGCCTGGCTGATTGATGGCTGTCATGAAGCTGCAGAAAAGGAAAGGGGCGTGGCCTTGAGTGGCAGATGCCCAGCGGAGAAGAAAGAGTCCAGTGGAGGACCATCGTTTATTATGAGTGAACATAAAGAGTCCAGTGGAGGACCATCGTTTATTATGAGTGAACATAAAGAGTCCAGTGGAGGACCATCGTTTATTATGAGTGAACATAAAGAGTCCAGTGGAGGACCATCGTTTATTATGAGTGAACATAAAGAGTCCAGTGGAGGACCATCGTTTTATTATGAGTGAACATAAAGAGTCCAGTGGAGGACCATCGTTTATTATGAGTGAACATAAAGAGTCCAGTGGAGGACCATCGTTTATTATGAGTGAACATAAAGAGTCCAGTGGAGGACCATCGTTTATTATGAGTGAACATAAAGAGTCCAGTGGAGGACCATCGTTTATTATGAGTGAACATAAAGAGTTTACTGTTTAGTACTTTATTGTTATTTAACGTGAGTTTAAATATCATCAATACTTTATTGTTATTTCACATGAGTTTAAAGATCATCAATACTTTATTGTTATTTCACGTGAGTTTAAAGATCATCAATACTTTGTTGTTATTTCACGTGAGTTTAAAGATCATCAATACTTTATTGTTATTTCACGTGAGTTTAAAGATCATCAATACTTTATTGTTATTTCACGTGAGTTTAAAGATCATCAATACTTTGTTGTTATTTCACGTGAGTTTAAAGATCATCAATACTTTGTTATTTCACATGAGTTTAAAGATCATCAATACTTTGTTGTTATTTCACATGAGTTTAAAGATCATCAATACTTTGTTGTTATTTCACGTGAGTTTAAAGATCATCAATACTTTATTGTTATTTCACGTGAGTTTAAAGATCATCAATACTTTGTTGTTATTTCACGTGAGTTTAAAGATCATCAATACTTTGTTGTTATTTCACGTGAGTTTAAAGATCATCAATACTTTGTTGTTATTTCACGTGAGTTTAAAGATCATCAATACTTTATTGTTATTTCACGTGAGTTTAAAGATCATCAATACTTTATTGTTATTTCACGTGAGTTTAAAGATCATCAATACTTTGTTGTTATTTCACGTGAGTTTAAAGATCATCAATACTTTATTGTTATTTCACGTGAGTTTAAAGATCATCAATACTTTATTGTTATTTCACGTGAGTTTAAAGATCATCAATACTTTATTGTTATTTCACATGAGTTTAAAGATCATCAATACTTTGTTGTTATTTCACGTGAGTTTAAAGATCATCAATACTTTGTTGTTATTTCACGTGAGTTTAAAGATCATCAATACTTTATTGTTATTTCACGTGAGTTTAAAGATCATCAATACTTTATTGTTATTTCACGTGAGTTTAAAGATCATCAATACTTTATTGTTATTTCACGTGAGTTTAAAGATCATCAATACTTTGTTGTTATTTCACGTGAGTTTAAAGATCATCAATACTTTATTGTTATTTCACGTGAGTTTAAAGATCATCAATACTTTATTGTTATTTCACGTGAGTTTAAAGATCATCAATACTTTGTTGTTATTTCACGTGAGTTTAAAGATCATCAATACTTTGTTGTTATTTCACGTGAGTTTAAAGATCATCAATACTTTGTTGTTATTTCACGTGAGTTTAAAGATCATCAATACTTTATTGTTATTTCACGTGAGTTTAAAGATCATCAATACTTTGTTGTTATTTCAAGTGAGTTTAAAGATCATCAATACTTTGTTGTTATTTCACGTGAGTTTAAAGATCATCAATACTTTATTGTTATTTCACGTGAGTTTAAAGATCATCAATACTTTATTGTTATTTCACGTGAGTTTAAAGATCATCAATACTTTATTGTTATTTCACGTGAGTTTAAAGATCATCAATACTTTGTTGTTATTTCACGTGAGTTTAAAGATCATCAATACTTTGTTGTTATTTCACGTGAGTTTAAAGATCATCAATACTTTGTTGTTATTTCACATGAGTTTAAAGATCATCAATACTTTGTTGTTATTTCACGTGAGTTTAAAGATCATCAATACTTTGTTGTTATTTCACGTGAGTTTAAAGATCATCAATACTTTGTTGTTATTTCACGTGAGTTTAAAGATCATCAATACTTTGTTGTTATTTCACGTGAGTTTAAAGATCATCAATACTTTGTTGTTATTTCACGTGAGTTTAAAGATCATCAATACTTTGTTGTTATTTCACGTGAGTTTAAAGATCATCAATACTTTGTTGTTATTTCACGTGAGTTTAAAGATCATCAATACTTTGTTGTTATTTCACGTGAGTTTAAAGATCATCAATACTTTGTTGTTATTTCACGTGAGTTTAAAGATCATCAATACTTTGTTGTTATTTCACGTGAGTTTAAAGATCATCAATACTTTGTTGTTATTTCACGTGAGTTTAAAGATCATCAATACTTTATTGTTATTTCACGTGAGTTTAAAGATCATCAATACTTTATTGTTATTTCACGTGAGTTTAAAGATCATCAATACTTTGTTGTTATTTCACGTGAGTTTAAAGATCATCAATACTTTGTTGTTATTTAGTGACAAACACTTTAAGATCATTTGTCATGAAAAGAACTGAAAACCTGGACTCAAGTGGAACGAGGTCCAGGTCCAGGTTCACTCCAGGCCTCCCTTGTCCCTCAGCTGTGGTATTTGACAGCAGGGCCAGAACCGGGCCGGTGTAATTAGAGAGACGGACTCGACACCAGGGAGTGTTGTTGCCTGAGACGACCAGTGAAGGAGGTCTAACTTCTGCGGAGCAGGACCAGTGAAGGAGGTCTAACTTCTGTGGAGCAAGACCAGTGAAGGAGGTCTAACTTCTGTGGAGCAGGACCAGTGAAGGAGGTCTAACTTCTGTGGAGTAGGACCAGTGAAGGAGGTCTAACTTCTGTGGAGCAGGACCAGTGAAGGAGGTCTAACTTCTGTGGAGCAAGACCAGTGAAGGAGGTCTAACTTCTGTGGAGCAAGACCAGTGAAGGAGGTCTAACTTCTGTGGAGCAAGACCAGTGAAGGAGGTCTAACTTCTGTGGAGCAAGACCAGTGAAGGAGGTCTAACTTCTGTGGAGCAAGACCAGTGAAGGAGGTCTAACTTCTGTGGAGCAAGACCAGTGAAGGAGGTCTAACTTCTGTGGAGCAGGACCAGTGAAGGAGGTCTAACTTCTGTGGAGCAAGACCAGTGAAGGAGGTCTAACTTCTGTGGAGCAGGACCAGTGAAGGAGGTCTAACTTCTGTGGAGCAAGACCAGTGAAGGAGGTCTAACTTCTGTGGAGCAAGACCAGTGAAGGAGGTCTAACTTCTGTGGAGCAGGACCAGTGAAGGAGGTCTACCTTCTGTGGAGCAGGACCTCACGGTGAAGAGGAACTGAGGGTCAGATGTTCCCGAGCAGGAAGTGTCTCTGAAGTCCTACGTCACTCAGATCTTCCTGTTCAACTGATATATTTGAGCCACGATTTTCTATCAAATGTTTATTTAGCATAAAATATCCTTTTTCAATCCGTGGTCCCGAACCC
The DNA here is from genome assembly GCF_982586985.1 of Callionymus lyra. Classification (NCBI taxonomy): domain Eukaryota; kingdom Metazoa; phylum Chordata; class Actinopteri; order Syngnathiformes; family Callionymidae; genus Callionymus; species Callionymus lyra. The sequence goes on from NC_141819.1 coordinate 389,296, forward strand.
CGGGTCCGGTTCTGGTCCGTTTCTATCTATTCTAATGATTCTGACTGCAACAACAAACACAGTGCAAGAGAGGTCGAGGAGGTCAAGGACCGTGACTTCATATGAACCCTGACCTCATCTGAACCCTGACCTCATCTGAACCCTGACCTCATCTGAACCCTGACCTCATATGAACCCTGACCTCATCTGAACCCTGACCTCATATGAACCCTGACCTCATATGAACCCTGACCTCATATGAACCCTGACCTCATATGAACCCTGATCTGAACCCTGACCTCATCTGAACCCTGACCTCATCTGAACCCTGACCTCATCTGAACCCTGACCTCATGTTCTCCTCAGAGTGCAGCAGCAGCTCCGAGCCCGGTGATGGGAGGGATGGCTCCTGGTGAAGGTCTGCCCGGAGGACCGATGCCTCCAGGCTTCTTCCAGGTCAGTATGTTCTTGAAGCTTCACAGGAAACACGGACCGAGTGTCAGTCATTGGCTGCAGTGGAAACACTTGTTGTACTGGAGTGTGTTTGTGTGTTTGTGTTGTTGCTCTCACTTCCTGGTCGTACTTTCCTTCGGGGTCGTGGTGTAACAACATGTTCCAAACATCCATCAGTACTTGGACCCAGACTCTTCTGTCGGTCCTTGGATGAGGATCATCTGAGTTGATGGTTTGATCTGAAAATAAAGTGGAAACAAAGAAGGTCCAGATGATGTTGACGTGAACTTCTGCCTCATCCATGGTTTCTCTGATGGTTGGAGGACCATTGATGGTCCTGAAGGTTTAAAGATCGTCAAATTGAAACGAATATTGATACAAATGAAATGAAACTCATGAAATCAAAGTCTTCATCCATTAGATCACACGTGTCAACCCGGTCCTCAAAGAGCCGAGACGCTGCAGGTTTTGGATCCAACCAGTCCAGCACATATAGTCGAACCAATCAGTTCACACCTGTGCCGTGTCTCAAATCACATACTACTCTTAGTATACTAGAAGTTAGTATCATCAGGATAGTGTACGTACTAACTAGTAACTAATCCTCCACAGATAGTATGTCTCAAATCACATACTACTCTTAGTATACTAGAAGTTAGTATCATCAGGATAGTGTACGTACTAACTAGTAACTAATCCTCCACAGATAGTATGTCTCAAATCACATACTACTCTTAGTATACTAGAAGTTAGTATCATCAGGATAGTGTACGTACTAACTAGTAACTAATCCTCCACAGATAGTATGTCTCAAATCACATACTACTCTTAGTATGCTAGAAGTTAGTATCATCAGGATAGTGTACGTACTAACTAGTAACTAATCCTCCACAGATAGTATGTCTCAAATCACATACTACTCTTAGTATGCTAGAAGTTAGTATCATCAGGATAGTGTACGTACTAACTAGTAACTAATCCTCCACAGATAGTTTGTCTCAAATCACATACTACTCTTAGTATACTAGAAGTTAGTATCATCAGGATAGTGTATGTACTAACTAGTAACTAATCCTCCACAGATAGTTTGTCTCAAACATACTTCTCTTAGTATACTAGAAGTTAGTATCATCAGGATAGTGTACGTACTAACTAGTAACTAATCCTCCACAGATAGTTTGTCTCAAACATACTTCTCTTAGTATACTAGAAGTTTGTATCATCAGGATAGTGTACGTACTAACTAGTAACTAATCCTCCACAGATAGTTTGTCTCAAACATACTTCTCTTAGTATACTAGAAGTTAGTATGCATCAGGATAGTGAATGTACTAACTAGTAACTAATCCTCCACAGATAGTATGTCTCAAATCACATACTACTCTTAGTATACTAGAAGTTAGTATCATCAGGATAGTGTACGTACTAACTAGTAACTAATCCTCTACAGATAGTATGTCTCAAATCACATACTACTCTTAGTATGCTAGAAGTTAGTATGCATCAGTTTAGTGTACGTACTAACTAGTAACTAATCCTCCACAGATAGTATGTCTCAAATCACATACTACTCTTAGTATGCTAGAAGTTAGTATGCATCAGTTTAGTGTACGTACTAACTAGTAACTAATCCTCCACAGATAGTTTGTCTCAAATCACATACTACTCTTAGTATGTTAGAAGTTAGTATGCATCAGGATAGTGTACTTACTAACTAGTAACTAATCCTCCACAGATAGTTTGTCTCAAACATACTTCTCTTAGTATACTAGAAGTTAGTATGCATCAGTTTAGTGTACGTACTAACTAGTAACTAATCCTCCACAGATAGTATGTCTCAAATCACATACTTCTCTTAGTATACTAGAAGTTAGTATGCATCAGTTTAGTGTACTTACTAACTAGTAACTAATCCTCCACAGATAGTATGTCTCAAATCACATACTTCTCTTAGTATACTAGAAGTTAGTATGCATCAGTTTAGTGTACGTACTAACTAGTAACTAATCCTCCACAGATAGTTTGTCTCAAATCAAACTCTGCTGCTACACACTAACAGGAAATGACGCGACAGCTTCTTCTTCTACTTCTATTTAACGATGTTTCAACCAGCTGTAGGAACACTAGCGACACCTGCTGGCAGCACGTTTTGCAACTTTGGAAAAAGAAATAAAGAAAAAATATGAGAATCTAAATAATCCCGAGATACTTAAGCTGGTATCAGCAGCGAAGACGTGTTTATCCTCGTACTGCTGCTGAAAATACACCTGTAAGTATATGAATATATATGCATTTATATATGACGTAACTTCCATTTAAAACGTCACTAAGATGGAGCTGTTTAGTGTGGTTAGTGTCCATCGAACCATACTCAGTTTTGTGGGCGTGTTAGTACGCCACTTTAGTGTGCACGGTGCACTAAATTTCACATACTAAGAATTGAGAAGCACTAACGCACTAAAAATACTAACTTTTAGTAGCTAGTATGCGATTTGAGACACAGCACGGAACTCATGTGTGCTGGACTGGTTTCAACTAAAACCTGCACTGTCTCAGCCGTTTTCTGGATCGGTTTGATGCATGATGTTTACACACACACACGTACACATATGTTAACACACACGCACACGTATGCTTACACACACGTATGTTTACACACACACGTATTTTTAAACACACACACGTACACATATGTTTACACACACACGTACACGTATGTTAACACACACGCACACGTATGTTTACACACACGTATGTTTACACACACACGTATGTTTACACACACACACGTACACATATGTTAACACACACGCACACGTATGTTTACACACACACGCACACGTATGTTTACACACACACACGTACACATATGTTAACACACACGCACACGTATGTTTACACACGCACACGTACACATATGTTAACACACACGCACACGTATGTTTACACACACGCACACGTATGTTTACACACACACGTACACATATGTTAACACACACGCACACGTATGTTTACACACGCACACGTACACATATGTTAACACACACGTACACATATGTTAACACACACGCACACGTATGTTTACACACACATATGTTAACACACACGCACACGTATGTTTACACACACACACGTACACATATGTTAACACACACGTACACATATGTTAACACACACGCACACGTATGTTTACACACACACACACGTACACATATGTTAACACACACGCACACGTATGTTTACACACACACACACGTACACGTATGTTTACACACACACACACGTACACGTATGTTTACACACACACACACGTACACGTATGTTTACACACACACGTATGTTTACACACACACACACGTATACGTACGTTTACACACACACACACACATACACGTACGTTTACACACACACACACACACATACACGTACGTTTACACACACACACACACGTACACGTATGTTTACACACACACGTATGTTTACACACACACACGTACACGTATGTTTACACACACACACACGTACACGTATGTTTACACACACACACACACACACGTACACGTATGTTTACACACACGTATGTTTACATACACACACACACACACACACACGTACACGTATGTTTACACACACACACACGTACACGTATGTTTACACACACACACACACGTACACGTATGTTTACACACACACACGTATGTTTACATACACACACACACACACACGTACACGTATGTTTACACACACACACACACACACACACACACACACGCACGTACACGTATGTTTACACACACACACGTATGTTTACATACACACACACACACACGTACACGTATGTTTACACACACACACACGTATGTTTAGAGTCAGATTCAAGTGTGTGTCAAAGCAGAATGATCGACACACTGCAGTGTTTTCAGAGCTCATTGCTGTTGATTCAGAGAAAGTGCTGCATGTGAAGCTCCTTGATTGACAGATAACTCTTCTGTGTGACTCGCTCGCTGTCGTCTGCAGTAACCCTGCTTCTCTCTCTGTCACTCCTGCTCCCTCTCTCGCTCTGGGTGACTGTAGGGTCCTCCTGGTCCTCAGGGCTCCCCTCACCCTCAGCCTCCCCCTAACAGCATGATGGGCCCCCACAGTCAGGTAACTGCCTCCGGCTCGCTGCCGACGCTTCACGCCTCCTCGACGCTGCTTCACGGACGGAACCGATCCTAGTCTTTCATTGGATGTCTCATGTGGCGACTCTTGTTTGTGTTGTAGTCCTTCATGTCGCCTCGCTTCGCCGGGGGTCCGAGAGGTCCCCCGATCCGGATGGGAAACCAGGTATTCACCCGATCATTCTGACCAATCCCAGAGCAGATATGAGACGATGATCAAGCGACTGAAGATGTACCTTTGACGTGAAAACACCTGAAACATGTGTTCTTGTTGGACCGGTTCTAGCCCCCCGGTGGAGGACCAGGACCACATCCCATGTTGCCAAATATGGATCCAACACGACCTCAAGGTTTGAAAGCGTGTTCTTCGGTTATGTTGAAGCTCGTTACCAATGACCCCTCACCTCACAGGTCATCCTAACCTGGGCCCCATGCAGAGGATGAGTGGTCCACGAGGCATGGGCCCGATGGGTCCGGGCCCTCAGGTGAGCTCAAGGGTTGATGAAAACATGTCGAGAGGGTTTCTGCTGCAAGTTCTTGACACATGGATTCAAACGGTTGGATCATGACTTCAAGAAGTGTAGCTTTTAATTCACTTTAAACGGCTTCACTTCACACTTGAACCAAACAAATGTCTAATGGACAAAAATATACTTTTGATCGTAGAGAGATTTGAACATTTGTCTTCAAGGAGAAACGATGTCTGGACGGTTGAAAGAATCCTGAGATACAAGAAACAATGTTGATGAAAGAATCGTGTGAAGTGAACTCATGACCAAACATGTCAGAGATGAAAACATGGGATTCTACAATACAATGCTAAGGTTGAATGTGTTTGCAGAACTTTGGAGGGATGAGGCCTCCTCACAACTCCATGGGTCCTGGTATGCCAGGTGTCAACATGTAAGTGTTACACACCTGCACACACACCTGCACACACACCTGCACACACACCTGTTCAACACATGACCACTGATGCTTGTTTGACGCAGGGGTCCAGGTACAGGACGACCGTGGCCGAATCCCAACAACGCAAACTCTGTAAGTCACAAACCTTCACATCATCAAATGTTCCGCTCGAGTCACGGGGGTCGAGTCACGGGGGTCGAGTCACGGGGGTCGTAATGACGTTATGAAGGTCGAGTCACGGGGGTCGAGTCACGGCGGTCGAGTCACGGCGGTCGAGTCACGGCGGTCGAGTCACGGCGGTCGAGTCACGGCGGTCGAGTCACGGCGGTCGAGTCACGGCGGTCGAGTCACGGCGGTCGAGTCACGGGGGTCGTAATGACGTTATGAAGGTCGAGTCACGGGGGTCGAGTCACGGGGGTCGAGTCACGGGGGTCGAGTCACGGGGGTCGAGTCACGGCGGTCGAGTCACGGCGGTCGAGTCACGGGGGTCGTAATGACGTTATGAAGGTCGAGTCACGGGGGTCGAGTCACGGGGGTCGAGTCACGGGGGTCGAGTCACGGGGGTCGAGTCACGGCGGTCGAGTCACGGCGGTCGAGTCACGGCGGTCGAGTCACGGCGGTCGAGTCACGGCGGTCGAGTCACGGGGGTCGAGTCACGGGGGTCGTAATGACGTTATGAAGGTCGAGTCACGGGGGTCGAGTCACGGGGGTCGTAATGACGTTATGAAGGTCGAGTCACGGGGGTCGAGTCACGGCGGTCGAGTCACGGCGGTCGAGTCACGGAGGTCGTAATGACGTTACGAAGGTCGAGTCACGGCGGTCGTAATTACGTCACGGGGGTCGAGTCACGGGGGTCGAGTCACGGGGGTCGAGTCACGGCGGTCGAGTCACGGGGGTCGTAATGACGTTATGAAGGTCGAGTCACGGGGGTCGAGTCACGGGGGTCGTAATGACGTTATGAAGGTCGAGTCACGGGGGTCGAGTCACGGCGGTCGAGTCACGGCGGTCGAGTCACGGAGGTCGTAATGACGTTACGAAGGTCGAGTCACGGCGGTCGTAATTACGTCACGGGGGTCGAGTCACGGGGGTCGAGTCACGGGGGTCGAGTCACGGCGGTCGAGTCACGGCGGTCGAGTCACGGGGGTCGAGTCACGGGGGTCGTAATGACGTTATGAAGGTCGAGTCACGGGGGTCGAGTCACGGGGGTCGAGTCACGGGGGTCGAGTCACGGGGGTCGAGTCACGGGGGTCGAGTCACGGCGGTCGAGTCACGGCGGTCGAGTCACGGCGGTCGAGTCACGGGGGTCGAGTCACGGCGGTCGAGTCACGGCGGTCGAGTCACGGGGGTCGTAATGACGTTACGAAGGTCGAGTCACGGCGGTCGAGTCACGGGGGTCGTAATGACGTTACGAAGGTCGAGTCACGGGGGTCGAGTCACGGGGGTCGAGTCACGGGGGTCGAGTCACGGGGGTCGAGTCACGGCGGTCGAGTCACGGCGGTCGAGTCACGGCGGTCGAGTCACGGCGGTCGAGTCACGGCGGTCGAGTCACGGCGGTCGAGTCACGGCGGTCGAGTCACGGCGGTCGAGTCACGGCGGTCGAGTCACGGGGGTCGTAATGACGTTATGAAGGTCGAGTCACGGGGGTCGAGTCACGGGGGTCGAGTCACGGGGGTCGAGTCACGGCGGTCGAGTCACGGCGGTCGAGTCACGGGGGTCGTAATGACGTTATGAAGGTCGAGTCACGGGGGTCGAGTCACGGGGGTCGAGTCACGGGGGTCGAGTCACGGGGGTCGAGTCACGGGGGTCGAGTCACGGCGGTCGAGTCACGGCGGTCGAGTCACGGGGGTCGAGTCACGGGGGTCGAGTCACGGGGGTCGTAATGACGTTATGAAGGTCGAGTCACGGGGGTCGAGTCACGGGGGTCGTAATGACGTTATGAAGGTCGAGTCACGGGGGTCGAGTCACGGCGGTCGAGTCACGGCGGTCGAGTCACGGAGGTCGTAATGACGTTACGAAGGTCGAGTCACGGCGGTCGTAATTACGTCACGGGGGTCGAGTCACGGGGGTCGAGTCACGGGGGTCGAGTCACGGCGGTCGAGTCACGGGGGTCGTAATGACGTTATGAAGGTCGAGTCACGGGGGTCGAGTCACGGGGGTCGTAATGACGTTATGAAGGTCGAGTCACGGGGGTCGAGTCACGGCGGTCGAGTCACGGCGGTCGAGTCACGGAGGTCGTAATGACGTTACGAAGGTCGAGTCACGGCGGTCGTAATTACGTCACGGGGGTCGAGTCACGGGGGTCGAGTCACGGCGGTCGAGTCACGGCGGTCGAGTCACGGGGGTCGAGTCACGGGGGTCGTAATGACGTTATGAAGGTCGAGTCACGGGGGTCGAGTCACGGGGGTCGAGTCACGGGGGTCGAGTCACGGGGGTCGAGTCACGGGGGTCGAGTCACGGGGGTCGAGTCACGGCGGTCGAGTCACGGCGGTCGAGTCACGGCGGTCGAGTCACGGCGGTCGAGTCACGGGGGTCGTAATGACGTTACGAAGGTCGAGTCACGGCGGTCGAGTCACGGGGGTCGTAATGACGTTACGAAGGTCGAGTCACGGGGGTCGAGTCACGGGGGTCGAGTCACGGGGGTCGAGTCACGGGGGTCGAGTCACGGGGGTCGAGTCACGGGGGTCGTAATGACGTTATGAAGGTCGAGTCACGGGGGTCGAGTCACGGGGGTCGTAATGACGTTACGAAGGTCGAGTCACGGGGGTCGAGTCACGGGGGTCGAGTCATGGGGGTCGAGTCACGGGGGTCGAGTCACGGCGGTCGAGTCACGGGGGTCGAGTCACGGGGGTCGAGTCACGGGGGTCGAGTCACGGGGGTCGAGTCACGGCGGTCGAGTCACGGCGGTCGAGTCACGGCGGTCGAGTAACGGCGGTCGAGTCACGGGGGTCGAGTCACGGGGGTCGTAATGACGTTACGAAGGTCGAGTCACGGCGGTCGAGTCACGGCGGTCTAGTCACGGGGGTCGAGTCACGGGGGTCGTAATGACGTTACGAAGGTCGAGTCACGGCGGTCTAGTCACGGCGGTCGAGTCACGGGGGTCGAGTCACGGGGGTCGTAATGACGTTATGAAGGTCGAGTCACGGGGGTCGAGTCACGGCGGTCGAGTCACGGGGGTCGAGTCACGGGGGTCGTAATGACGTTATGAAGGTCGAGTCACGGGGGTCGAGTCACGGGGGTCGAGTCACGGCGGTCGAGTCACGGGGGTCGTAATGACGTTATGAAGGTCGAGTCACGGCGGTCGAGTCACGGGGGTCGAGTCACGGGGGTCGAGTCACGGCGGTCGAGTCACGGCGGTCGAGTCACGGCGGTCGAGTCACGGCGGTCGAGTCACGGCGGTCGAGTCACGGGGGTCGTAATGACGTTATGAAGGTCGAGTCACGGGGGTCGAGTCACGGGGGTCGTAATGACGTTATGAAGGTCGAGTCACGGCGGTCGAGTCACGGCGGTCGAGTCACGGGGGTCGTAATGACGTTATGAAGGTCGAGTCACGGCGGTCGAGTCACGGCGGTCGAGTCACGGGGGTCGTAATGACGTTATGAAGGTCGAGTCACGGGGGTCGAGTCACGGGGGTCGAGTCACGGGGGTCGAGTCACGGGGGTCGAGTCACGGCGGTCGAGTCACGGCGGTCGAGTCACGGCGGTCGAGTCACGGCGGTCGAGTCACGGCGGTCGAGTCACGGCGGTCGAGTCACGGCGGTCGAGTCACGGGGGTCGCAATGACGTTATGAAGGTCGAGTCACGGGGGTCGAGTCACGGGGGTCGTAATGACGTTATGAAGGTCGAGTCACGGCGGTCGAGTCACGGCGGTCGAGTCACGGGGGTCGTAATGACGTTATGAAGGTCGAGTCACGGGGGTCGAGTCACGGGGGTCGAGTCACGGCGGTCGAGTCACGGGGGTCGAGTCACGGAGGTCGTAATGACGTTACGAAGGTCGAGTCACGGGGGTCGAGTCACGGCGGTCGAGTCACGGGGGTCGTAATGACGTTACGAAGGTCGAGTCACGGGGGTCGAGTCACGGCGGTCGAGTCACGGGGGTCGTAATGACGTTATGAAGGTCGAGTCACGGCGGTCGAGTCACGGCGGTCGAGTCACGGGGGTCGTAATGACGTTATGAAGGTCGAGTCACGGGGGTCGAGTCACGGCGGTCGAGTCACGGGGGTCGTAATGACGTTACGAAGGTCGAGTCACGGGGGTCGAGTCACGGCGGTCGAGTCACGGGGGTCGTAATGACGTTATGAAGGTCGAGTCACGGCGGTCGAGTCACGGGGGTCGTAATGACGTTATGAAGGTCGAGTCACGGCGGTCGAGTCACGGGGGTCGAGTCACGGCGGTCGTAATGACGTTATGAAGGTCGAGTCACGGGGGTCGAGTCACGGCGGTCGAGTCACGGGGGTCGTAATGACGTTACGAAGGTCGAGTCACGGGGGTCGAGTCACGGCGGTCGAGTCACGGGGGTCGTAATGACGTTATGAAGGTCGAGTCACGGCGGTCGAGTCACGGCGGTCGAGTCACGGGGGTCGTAATGACGTTATGAAGGTCGAGTCACGGGGGTCGAGTCACGGCGGTCGAGTCACGGGGGTCGTAATGACGTTACGAAGGTCGAGTCACGGGGGTCGAGTCACGGCGGTCGAGTCACGGGGGTCGTAATGACGTTATGAAGGTCGAGTCACGGCGGTCGAGTCACGGGGGTCGAGTCACGGCGGTCGTAATGACGTTACGAAGGTCGAGTCACGGAGGTCGTAATGACGTTGCGAAGGTCGAGTCACGGCGGTCGTAATGACGTTACGAAGGTCGAGTCACGGAGGTCGTAATGACGTTACGAAGGTCGAGTCACGGAGGTCGTAATGACGTTACGAAGGTCGAGTCACGGCGGTCGTAATGACGTTACGAAGGTCGAGTCACGGCGGTCGTAATTACGTTACGAAGGTCGAGTCACGGAGGTCGTAATGACGTTACGAAGGTCGAGTCACGGCGGTCGTAATGACGTTACGAAGGTCGAGTCACGGCGGTCGTAATGACGTTACGAAGGTCGAGTCACGGAGGTCGTAATGACGTTACGAAGGTCGAGTCACGGCGGTCGTAATGACGTTACGAAGGTCGAGTCACGGCGGTCGTAATGACGTTACGAAGGTCGAGTCACGGAGGTCGTAATGACGTTACGAAGGTCGTAATGACGCTACGAAGGTTGTAGTGACATTACGAAGGTCGAGTCACGGCGGTCGTAATGACGTTACGAAGGTCGAGTCACGGCGGTCGTAATGACAATACGAAGGTCGTAATGACGCTACGAAGGTCGTAATGACGTTACGAAGGTCGAGTCACGGTGGTCGTAATGACGATACGAAGGTCGTAATGACGTTACGAAGGTCGTAATAATGTCACAAAGGTGTTCAGATATTTCTTCTTCTTCAGATGCCGTACTCGTCTCCGTCTCCAGGATCGTACGGGGTGAGTTTCTGTTCACGTCCATCATGTTAGGACTCATTTGAACGACTTCAACGTCTCGTGTGTGTTGTATTGTATTCACGGTGTGTGTGTGTGTTGTATTCACGGTGTGTGTGTGTTGTATTCACGGTGTGTGTTGTATTGTATTCACGGTGTGTGTTGTATTGTATTCACGGTGTGTGTGTGTGTTGTATTCACGGTGTGTGTGTGTTGTATTCACGGTGTGTGTTGTATTGTATTCACGGTGTGTGTTGTATTGTATTCACGGTGTGTGTTGTATTGTATTCACGGTGTGTTGTATTGTATTCACTGTGTGTGTTGTATTCACGGTGTGTTGTATTGTATTCACGGTGTGTGTTGTATTGTATTCACGGTGTGTGTGTGTTGTGTTGTATTCACGGTGTGTGTGTGTTGTATTCACGGTGTGTGTGTGTTGTATTCACGGTGTGTGTTGTGTTGTATTCACGGTGTGTGTGTGTTGTATTCACGGTGTGTGTGTGTTGTATTCACGGTGTGTGTTGTGTTGTATTCACGGTGTGTGTGTGTTGTATTCACGGTGTGTGTGTGTTGTATTCACGGTGTGTTGTATTGTATTCACGGTGTGTGTCCTGTGCAGGGGGCGTCAGGCGGACCTCCAGGAACTCCCATCATGCCCAGCCCTGCAGGTGAGCATCATGTGGTCTCCATCGTGACCTTCTCACTGACCTATGACCCTCAGACTCCAACAACTCCGGTGACAACCTCTACACCATGATCAACAGCGGCCCCGGCAACAGGAACAACGTGAGTGTTGTCGTCGTCCACCTTCAGCTCCGGTGTCAACCTGTTGTCATGGTTACAGTTCTCCATGGGGCCCGGTTCTGATGGACCTCTGGGGGCCATGGCTGGGATGGAACCGCATCACATGAACGGATCACTAGGTAACATCAGCTCTGGTGCTTGAGTCAGAACACACGAGTCATGATAACGAATGAATCGTATTAATTGATTCGTGATAATTAATTATATTAACTGAGTCGTAACATATTAATCATATTAATTAAATCTTGATAATTAAATCATATTATTGAGTCGTAACATATTAATCATATTAATTAAATCTTGATAATTAAATCATATTATTGAGTCGTAACATATTAATCATATTAATTAAATCTTGATAATTAAATCATATTATTGAGTCGTAACATATTAATCATATTAACTGAGTCGTAACGAATGAATCATATTAATTAAATCTTGATAATTGAATCATATTAACTGAGTCGTAACAAATGAATCGTATTAATTAAATCTTGATAATTTAATCATATTAACTGAGTCGTAACGAATGAATCATATTAATTAAATCTTGATAATTGAATCATATTAACTGAGTCGTAACGAATGAATCGTATTAATTGAATCTTTATAATTGAATCATATTAACTGAGTCGTAACATATTAATCATATTAATTGAATCTTTATAATTAAATCATATTAACTGAGTCGTAACATATTAATCATATTAATTGAATCTTTATAATTAAATCATATTATTGAGTCGTAACAAATGAATCGTATTAATTAAATCTTGTTAATTGAATCATATTAACTGAGTCGTAACAAATGAATCGTATTAATTAAATCTTGATAATTGAATCATATTAACTGAGTCGTAACAAATGAATCGTATTAATTAAATCTTGATAATTGAATCATATTAACTGAGTCGTAACGAATGAATCGTATTAATTAAATCTTGATAATTGAATCATATTAACTGAGTCGTAACGAATGAATCGTATTAATTAAATCTTGATAATTGAATCATATTAACTGAGTCGTAACAAATGAATCGTATTAATTAAATCGTAATAATAGAATCTTGATAATTGAATCATATTAACTGAGTCGTAACGAATGAATCGTATTAATTAAATCTTTATAATTGAATCATATTAACTGAGTCGTAACATATTAATCATATTAATTGAATCTTTATAATTAAATCATATTATTGAGTCGTAACAAATGAATCGTATTAATTAAATCTTGTTAATTGAATCATATTAACTGAGTCGTAACAAATGAATCGTATTAATTAAATCTTGATAATTGAATCATATTAACTGAGTCGTAACAAATGAATCGTATTAATTAAATCTTGATAATTGAATCATATTAACTGAGTCGTAACGAATGAATCGTATTAATTAAATCTTGATAATTGAATCATATTAACTGAGTCGTAACGAATGAATCGTATTAATTAAATCTTGATAATTGAATCATATTAACTGAGTCGTAACAAATGAAGCGTATTAATTAAATCTTGATAATTGAATCATATTAACTGAGTCGTAACAAATGAATCGTATTAATTAAATCGTAATAATTGAATCTTGATAATTGAATCACAATAAATGAGTCATACGATCTTCTTTGTCACTCTTCAGGCTCCGGAGACATGGACGGGATGAATAAGGTACATTTTCTCTCTAGTGTTGAATCTTCTGGATGTTAACGTGACCTTTGACCTCAGAATTCCCCGAACAACCTCAGTGGCATCAGCAACCCACCCGGGACCCCGAGGGACGACGGAGAGCTGGGTGGAAACTTCCTTCACTCGTTCCAGAGCGAGAACGTGAGTTAGTTTGGTCACGAGTGAGTGAGTGAGTGAGTTAGTTTGGTCACGAGTGAGTGAGTGAGTGAGTTAGTTTGGTCACGAGTGAGTGAGTGAGTGAGTTAGTTTGGTCACGAGTGAGTGAGTGAGTGAGTTAGTTTGGTCACGAGTGAGTGAGTTAGTTTGGTCACGAGAGTGAGTTAGTTTGGTCACGAGTGATTGAGTGAGTGAGTTAGTTTGGTTACGAGTGAGTGAGTGAGTTAGTTTGGTTACGAGTGAGTGAGTTAGTTTGGTCACGAGTGATTGAGTGAGTGAGTTAGTTTGGTCACGAGTGATTGAGTGAGTGAGTTAGTTTGGTCACGAGTGATTGAGTGAGTGAGTTAGTTTGGTCATGAGTGAGTGAGTGAGTTAGTTTGGTCACGAGTGAGTGAGTGAGTTAGTTTGGTCACGAGTGAGTGAGTGAGTTAGTTTGGTCACGAGTGAGTGAGTGAGTTAGTTTGGTCACGAGTGAGTGAGTTAGTTTGGTCACGAGTGAGTGAGTTAGTTTGGTCACGAGTGATTGAGTGAGTGAGTTAGTTTGGTTACGAGTGAGTGAGTTAGTTTGGTCACGAGTGATTGAGTGAGTGAGTTAGTTTGGTCACGAGTGATTGAGTGAGTGAGTGAGTTAGTTTGGTCACGAGTGAGTGAGTGAGTTAGTTTGGTCACGAGTGAGTGAGTGAGTTAGTTTGGTCACGAGTGAGTTAGTTAGTTTGGTCACGACTGAGTGAGTGAGTTAGTTTGGTCTTGAGTGAGTGAGTAAGTTAGTTTGGTCACGAGTGAGTGAGTGAGTTAGTTTGGTCACGAGTGAGTGAGTGAGTTAGTTTGGTCACGAGTGAGTGAGTGAGTTAGTTTGGTCACGAGTGAGTGAGTTAGTTTGGTCACGAGTGAGTGAGTGAGTGAGTTAGTTTGGTCACGAGTGAGTGAGTGAGTTAGTTTGGTCACGAGCGAGCGAGTGAGTTAGTTTGGTCACGAGCGAGCGAGTGAGTTAGTTTGGTCACAAGTGAGTGAGTGAGTTAGTTTGGTCACGAGTGAGCGAGTGAGTTAGTTTGGTCACGAGCGAGCGAGTGAGTTAGTTTGGTCACAAGTGAGTGAGTGAGTTAGTTTGGTCACGAGTGAGTGAGTGAGTTAGTTTGGTCACGAGTGAGTGAGTGAGTTAGTTTGGTCACGAGTGAGTGAGTGAGTTAGTTTGGTCACGAGTGAGTGAGTGAGTAAGTTTGGTCACGAGTGATTGAGTGAGTGAGTTAGTTTGGTCACGAGTGATTGAGTGAGTGAGTTAGTTTGGTCACGAGTGATTGATTGAGTGAGTGAGCTAGTTTGGTCACGAGTGAGTGAGTGAGTTAGTTTGGTCACGAGTGAGTTAGTTAGTTTGGTCACGAGTGAGTGAGTGAGTTAGTTTGGTCACGAGTGAGTGAGTTAGTTTGGTCACGAGAGTGAGTTAGTTTGGTCACGAGTGAGTGAGTTAGTTTGGTCACGAGTGATTGAGTGAGTGAGTTAGTTTGGTCACGAGTGATTGAGTGAGTGAGTTAGTTTGGTCACGAGTGATTGAGTGAGTGAGTTAGTTTGGTCATGAGTGAGTGAGTGAGTTAGTTTGGTCACGAGTGAGTGAGTGAGTTAGTTTGGTCACGAGTGAGTGAGTGAGTTAGTTTGGTCACGAGTGAGTGAGTTAGTTTGGTCACGAGTGAGTGAGTTAGTTTGGTCACGAGTGATTGAGTGAGTGAGTTAGTTTGGTTACGAGTGAGTGAGTTAGTTTGGTCACGAGTGATTGAGTGAGTGAGTTAGTTTGGTCACGAGTGATTGAGTGAGTGAGTGAGTTAGTTTGGTCACGAGTGAGTGAGTGAGTTAGTTTGGTCACGAGTGAGTGAGTGAGTTAGTTTGGTCACGAGTGAGTTAGTTAGTTTGGTCACGACTGAGTGAGTGAGTTAGTTTGGTCTTGAGTGAGTGAGTAAGTTAGTTTGGTCACGAGTGAGTGAGTGAGCGAGTGAGTGAGTTAGTTTGGTCACGAGTGAGTGAGTGAGTTAGTTTGGTCACGAGCGAGCGAGTGAGTTAGTTTGGTCACGAGCGAGCGAGTGAGTTAGTTTGGTCACAAGTGAGTGAGTGAGTTAGTTTGGTCACGAGTGAGCGAGTGAGTTAGTTTGGTCACGAGCGAGCGAGTGAGTTAGTTTGGTCACAAGTGAGTGAGTGAGTTAGTTTGGTTACGAGTGAGTGAGTTAGTTTGGTCACGAGTGATTGAGTGAGTGAGTTAGTTTGGTCACGAGTGATTGAGTGAGTGAGTTAGTTTGGTCACGAGTGATTGAGTGAGTGAGTTAGTTTGGTCATGAGTGAGTGAGTGAGTTAGTTTGGTCACGAGTGAGTGAGTGAGTTAGTTTGGTCACGAGTGAGTGAGTGAGTTAGTTTGGTCACGAGTGAGTGAGTTAGTTTGGTCACGAGTGAGTGAGTTAGTTTGGTCACGAGTGATTGAGTGAGTGAGTTAGTTTGGTTACGAGTGAGTGAGTTAGTTTGGTCACGAGTGATTGAGTGAGTGAGTTAGTTTGGTCACGAGTGATTGAGTGAGTGAGTGAGTTAGTTTGGTCACGAGTGAGTGAGTGAGTTAGTTTGGTCACGAGTGAGTGAGTGAGTTAGTTTGGTCACGAGTGAGTTAGTTAGTTTGGTCACGACTGAGTGAGTGAGTTAGTTTGGTCTTGAGTGAGTGAGTAAGTTAGTTTGGTCACGAGTGAGTGAGTGAGCGAGTGAGTGAGTTAGTTTGGTCACGAGTGAGTGAGTGAGTTAGTTTGGTCACGAGCGAGCGAGTGAGTTAGTTTGGTCACGAGCGAGCGAGTGAGTTAGTTTGGTCACAAGTGAGTGAGTGAGTTAGTTTGGTCACGAGTGAGCGAGTGAGTTAGTTTGGTCACGAGCGAGCGAGTGAGTTAGTTTGGTCACAAGTGAGTGAGTGAGTTAGTTTGGTCACGAGTGAGTGAGTGAGTTAGTTTGGTCACGAGTGAGTGAGTGAGTTAGTTTGGTCACGAGTGAGTGAGTGAGTTAGTTTGGTCACGAGTGAGTGAGTGAGTAAGTTTGGTCATGAGTGATTGAGTGAGTGAGTTAGTTTGGTCACGAGTGATTGAGTGAGTGAGTTAGTTTGGTCACGAGTGATTGATTGAGTGAGTGAGCTAGTTTGGTCACGAGTGAGTGAGTGAGTTAGTTTGGTCACGAGTGAGTTAGTTAGTTTGGTCACGACTGAGTGAGTGAGTTAGTTTGGTCTTGAGTGAGTGAGTAAGTTAGTTTGGTCACGAGTGAGTGAGCGAGTGAGTGAGTGAGTTAGTTTGGTCACGAGCGAGCGAGCTAGTTGGTTTGGTCACGAGCGAGCGAGTGAGTTAGTTTGGTCACAAGTGAGTGAGTGAGTTAGTTTGGTCACGAGTGAGTGAGTGAGTTAGTTTGGTCACGAGTGAGTGAGTGAGTGAGTTTGGTCACGAGTGAGTGAGTGAGTGAGTTTGGTCACGAGTGAGTGAGTTAGTTTGGTCACGAGTGAGTGAGTTAGTTTGGTCACGAGTGAGTGAGTGAGTTAGTTTGGTCATGAGCGAGCGAGTGAGTTAGTTTGGTCACGAGCGAGTGAGTGAGTTAGTTTGGTCGTGAGTGAGTTAGTTTGGTCACGAGTGAGTGAGTGAGTTAGTTTGGTCACGAGCGAGCGAGTGAGTTAGTTTGGTCACGAGTGAGTGAGTGAGTTAGTTTGGTCACGAGTGAGTGAGTTAGTTTGGTCACGAGTGAGTGAGTGAGTTAGTTTGGTCACGAGTGAGTGAGTAAGTTAGTTTGGTCACGAGTGAGTGAGTTAGTTTGGTCACGAGTGAGTGAGTGAGTTAGTTTGGTCACGAGTGAGTGAGTGAGTTTGGTCACGAGTGAGTGAGTGAGTTAGTTTGGTCACGAGTGAGTGAGTGAGTGAGTTGGGTCACGAGTGAGTGAGTGAGTTAGTTTGGTCACGAGTGAGTGAGTTAGTTTGGTCACGAGTGAGTGAGTGAGTTAGTTTGGTCATGAGCGAGCGAGTGAGTTAGTTTGGTCACGAGCGAGTGAGTGAGTTAGTTTGGTCGTGAGTGAGTTAGTTTGGTCACGAGTGAGTGAGTGAGTTAGTTTGGTCACGAGCGAGCGAGTGAGTTAGTTTGGTCACGAGTGAGTGAGTGAGTTAGTTTGGTCACGAGTGAGTGAGTAAGTTAGTTTGGTCACGAGTGAGTGAGTTAGTTTGGTCACGAGTGAGTGAGTAAGTTAGTTTGGTCACGAGTGAGTGAGTTAGTTTGGTCACGAGTGAGTGAGTGAGTTAGTTTGGTCACGAGTGAGTGAGTGAGTTTGGTCACGAGTGAGTGAGTGAGTTAGTTTGGTCACGAGTGAGTGAGTGAGTGAGTTGGGTCACGAGTGAGTGAGTGAGTTAGTTTGGTCACGAGTGAGTGAGTGAGTGAGTCACATGCTTCTCTTTCTAACCCTGGTCCTCCCACAGTACTCGCCCACCATGACAATGAGTGTGTGACTCCGCCCCCTCGCCATCATTCCACCGTCACTCTGAGGCCAAACACAATCAGGGACAGCAGGTGGCGCTCTGCTCCAGCACCAACATGCTGACGACTACTGCTCCACATGAAGGATTTGAACCTACAACCCTAGTGTGACTCAACCAGCTACTGATCCATGACGCCTTTCATCTTCTCCGCCCCCCCACACGCCGGCCCGTCCTTTGTCCTCCACCCGAGAGGAAGTTTACCTGCTGTTGATTCTTGCTCTGACATCATTGGAGTCTTTTCTATCGTCTTCTCGTCCTCCTGCAGACTCTAGGTGTGTGAGGTTCATGTATCAGAGGTGTCTGATGTTAGTCTCACTGTGAGGTTCATGTATCAGAGGTGTCTGATGTTAGTCTCACTGTGAGGTTCATGTATCAGAGGTGTCTGATGTTAGTCTCACTGTGAGGTTCATGTATCAGAGGTGTCTGATGTTAGTCTCACTGTGAGGTTCATGTATCAGAGGTGTCTGATGTTAGTCTCACTGTGAGGTTCATGTATCAGAGGTGTCTGATGTTAGTCTCACTGTGAGGTTCATGTATCAGAGGTGTCTGATGTTAGTCTCACTGTGAGGTTCATGTATCAGAGGTGTCTGATGTTAGTCTCACTGTGAGGTTCATGTATCAGAGGTGTCTGATGTTAGTCTCACTGTGAGGTTCATGTATCAGAGGTGTCTGATGTTAGACTCACTGTGAGGTTCATGTATCAGAGGTGTCTGATGTTAGTCTCACTGTGAGGTTCATGTATCAGAGGTGTCTGATGTTAGTCTCACTGTGAGGTTCATGTATCAGAGGTGTCTGATGTTAGACTCACTGTGAGGTTCATGTATCAGAGGTGTCTGATGTTAGTCTCACTGTGAGGTTCATGTATCAGAGGTGTCTGATGTTAGTCTCACTGTGAGGTTCATGTATCAGAGGTGTCTGATGTTAGTCTCACTGTGAGGTTCATGTATCAGAGGTGTCTGATGTTAGACTCACTGTGAGGTTCATGTATCAGAGGTGTCTGATGTTAGACTCACTGTGAGGTTCATGTATCAGAGGTGTCTGATGTTAGTCTCACTGAGGTTCATGTATCAGAGGTGTCTGATGTTAGTCTCACTGTGAGGTTCATGTATCAGAGGTGTCTGATGTTAGACTCACTGTGAGGTTCATGTATCAGAGGTGTCTGATGTTAGTCTCACTGTGAGGTTCATGTATCAGAGGTGTCTGATGTTAGACTCACTGAGGTTCATGTATCAGAGGTGTCTGATGTTAGTCTCACTGTGAGGTTCATGTATCAGAGGTGTCTGATGTTAGTCTCACTGTGAGGTTCATGTATCAGAGGTGTCTGATGTTAGTCTCACTGTGAGGTTCATGTATCAGAGGTGTCTGATGTTAGTCTCACTGTGAGGTTCATGTATCAGAGGTGTCTGATGTTAGTCTCACTGTGAGGTTCATGTATCAGAGGTGTCTGATGTTAGTCTCACTGTGAGGTTCATGTATCAGAGGTGTCTGATACATGAACCTCACAGTGAGACTAACATCAGAGGTGTCTGATGTTAGTCTCACTGTGAGGTTCATGTATCAGAGGTGTCTGATGTTAGTCTCACTGTGAGGTTCATGTATCAGAGGTGTCTGATGTTAGACTCACTCGTTCTGCTGGATCTGCTTCACTCTCCTCACCTTCGGTTCCAGAAGCTTCTGATTCTTGATCCACTCGTTTGTGTAAAATGTGATGAATTTGTTTCTGTGAACTTTCTGTTTTTTATTTGGAGGAAGAAGTTAATATAATTTTACAATAACTTACCTTCACGTCTGCTTTCATTGTCCAGTCGAGTCATGTGACCCCAGTCTCTTGATTCAACTTCTATTTCTCAATAAACGGGACGACACGAGCCCTTTTATGCTCTTGTAAAGACACGGTTTCTTTAAGTGACATCACTCCAGACGCCTCCAGGAGCCAAGGTCTCAAACAGGTACGTTTGAAATGATTTATCAGGATTCTAAATGACATTGTTACTGTGCAACAGACAGAAGTATAACTAGTTACTGTGCAACAGACAGAAGTATAACTAGTTACTGTGCAACAGACGGAAGTATAACTAGTTACTGTGCAACAGACGTAGAAGTATAACTAGTTACTGTGCAACAGACGGAAGTATAACTAGTTACTGTGCAACAGACGGAAGTATAACTAGTTACTGTGCAACAGACGTAGAAGTATAACTAGTTACTGTGCAACAGACAGAAGTATAACTAGTTACTGTGCAACAGAAAAACTTCCTTTTAGAAGCAGAAACCTGGAGCGGAACCAGACTCATTGTTGACGGCCTGCCGCTTTGACCGGCTGGGAGGAAGGATGGGGGGGTAGACAGATGGATAAGGAGAGGAGTGAGGGAGGATATAGTGAGAGAAAAGAGGAGAGTGTAGGAGGGTCCATGGGGGTGCTGGAGAGAAACCTCGGGATCTGATGACGTGGTGAAGTTCCTGGATCAGCAGCAGCTCTAGAGGTGGATCCCTGGATCAGCAACAGCTCTGGAGGTGGATCCCTGGATCAGCAGCAGCTCTGGAGGTGGATCCCTGGATCAGCAACAGCTCTGGAGGTGGATCCCTGGATCAGCAGCAGCTCTGGAGGTGGATCCCTGGATCAGCAGCAGCTCTGGAGGTGGATCCCTGGATCAGCAGCAGCTCTGGAGGTGGATCCCTGGATCAGCAGCAGCTCTGGAGGTGGATCCATGGGGCTCCGGGAGAGAAATAAAAAGGTGTGGGTTTGGGACAAATGTATACAATACACAGGTATACAGACTCCGGTGACGGGTGAAGATATATAGAGGGGGGGGGGGGTTGAAAGGAGGTCAGAGGGCACATACCTAGCACAGCAGATCCAGACACAGGGGCCCAAGCCGCGGCAGGAACCCGCGGGAGACCAGGACCCGGCAGGCGAGATAACCACCAGAGCCGACCCCAAACACCAGCGAGAAGGCGGACCACCACCGGGGGCGCGAGAGGGCAAGCACAGGCGAGGACGACCGAGGAAGCAAAGAGGGGGAGGCACCAGGCGCAGGCACCGGGGCAGAGGGGCAGCCAGAAGAACCAGTCAGAGGATAGGGCCCCGGGGCCAGGCCGGGCGACGGAGGACCCCCAGACCGTCAGGCTGCCACCAAGTCCATAGCAGGGGACCGAGTCAAGGAGATAGGGATCTACCACAGCAGCGGCGGCGAAGCCCCCCCCAATACCCTGCGGACACGGCCAGTAGCCGGGTCGAGTGCCACCGCATGAGCCCGCTAGAGATAAACAGTCAAGTTAATTATAGGCTTTATCGAAAAGTAAGGTTTTAAGATTGTTTTTAAACATAGAGAGGGTGTCTGCCCTCCGGACTGAAGCCGGTAGTTTGTTCCACAGCAGAGGGGCTTGAAAACTGAAAGCCCTGGCTCCGAATCTACATTTAGAGATATGTGGTATAACTAGTAGATCAGAGTTTAGGGATCGTAAGGTCCTTGAGGGTTGGTAAGTTTGGATTAAATCTTTAATGTATGTTGGTGCTAGACCATGTAAGGCTTTATAGGTTAGGAGAAGGATTTTAAATTGTATTCTAAATTCTACAGGAAGCCAATGTAGGGAAGACAGTACAGGTGTGTTCGCGCCTCTTAGAATCTTCAGCTCATTCATCTGCAGCTCGTGTCCTGACTAAGACTGAGAGACTTTTTAGAACATCCTGACAGAAGAGAGTTACAATAGTCCAGCCTGGAGGTAACAAAAGCATGGATGAGCTTCTCAGCATCTAAAGGAAGGAAATGCCTAATTTTTTTAATGTTACAAAGGTGGAAGTAAGCAGTCCGTGAGATTTGTTTTATGTGTGAGTTAAATGATAAGTCCTCGTCAAAGCAGACACTGATTCTTTACAGTGGTGCTAGTAGCAGGAGCAAGTTATGTAAAGATCATTAGTTAATGATTGTCTGAGATGTTGTGAACCAACTAGTAAAACCTCAGTCTTTTCCGAGTTCAGTAGGAGGAAGTTTTTGGTCATCCATGACTTGATATCTGTGATACAGGACTGTAGTTGTGTAGCTGAATTCTTTCATCTGGCTTCATGGACAAGTAGAGTTGGGTGTCATCAGCATAACAGTGAAAATGTATAGAGTGTCTTCTGATCAAGTCCCCTAGTGGGAGCATATAGATTGTGAATAGTATTGGACCAAGAACAGAACCTTGTGGGACACCATAGCTGACCTTAGTGTGTGTCGATGAGAGGTGGTTGACATGTTCATAGTGCGTTCTATCCGACAGGTAAGATTTAAACCAGTCAAGAGCAGTTCCACGAATGCCTAAATGGTTTTCTAGCCTCTGTAGAAGGATTTGGTGTCGACAGAGTCAAATGCAGCACTGAGATCTAGAAGAACAAGAACTGAAACATGGCCCTGATCAGAGGCCATCAGTAGGTCGTTACTTACTTTTACCAGGGCGGTCTCTGTGCTGTGGTGTTCCCTAAAACCAGACTGAAACACCTCAAATTGATCATTGTCCTGGAGATAATCACAGAGCTGACTTGTTACCACTTTCTCCAGAAGTTTTGAAATGAATACTAGATTAGAGATAGAACTATAGTTAGTGAGAACCTCTGGATCAAGAGATAGAACTATAGTTAGTGAGAACCTCTGGATCAAGAGATAGAACTATAGTTAGTGAGAACCTCTGGATCAAGAGATAGAACTATAGTTAGTGAGGACCTCTGGATCAAGAGATAGAACTATAGTTAGTGAGAACCTCTGGATCAAGAGATAGAACTATAGTTAGTGAGGACCTCTGGATCAAGAGATAGAACTATAGTTAGTGAGAACCTCTGGATCAAGAGATAGAACTATAGTTAGTGAGGACCTCTGGATCAAGAGATAGAACTATAGTTAGTGAGAACCTCTGGATCAAGAGATAGAACTATAGTTAGTGAGAACCTCTGGATCAAGAGATAGAACTATAGTTAGTGAGAACCTCTGGATCAAGAGATAGAACTATAGTTAGTGAGAACCTCTGGATCAAGAGATAGAACTATAGTTAGTGAGGACCTCTGGATCGAGAGATAGGCCTGTAGTTAGTGAGAACCTCTGGATCAAGAGATAGAACTATAGTTAGTGAGGACCTCTGGATCAAGAGTGGGTTTTTTAAGCAGAGGTTTAATTACTGCAACTTTAAAAATCTGAGGCACATAGACTGATGTTATTGACAAGTTAAGTTAAGTATGAAAGTGCTAAGTAAGGGGAACAGTTCTTTAAGTAGTCATGTGGGAATAGGATCCAGAAGACATGTTGTGGACTTTGAGGAGGAAACAACCTGGGACAGCTGTCGAGGACTCACTGGTAGAAAGGAGTCAAAGTATGTATCAGTCATAGTGTCTGTGTCCGGTGAGGCTGCACTGGTTTATTAGAAGAATCTAGGAGGTCTTGAATCTTTCCTCTAATAGTTACAATTTTTTCATTAAAAAAGTTCATAAAGTCATTGCTACTGAGATGAGGAGGGATGGACTGATGGACTGATGGACTGATGGACTGATGGTCTGATGGACTGATGGTCTGATGGACTGATGGACTGATGGACTGATGGTCTGATGGACTGATGGACTGATGGACTGATGGACTGATGGTCTGATGGACTGATGGACTGATGGACTGATGGACTGATGGTCTGATGGACTGATGGACTGATGGACTGATGGTCTGATGGTCTGATGGACTGATGGACTGATGGACTGATGGACTGATGGACTGATGGTCTGATGGACTGATGGACTGATGGACTGATGGTCTGATGGTCTGATGGACTGATGGACTGATGGTCTGATGGTCTGATGGACTGATGGACTGATGGACTGATGGACTGATGGACTGATGGACTGATGGTCTGATGGACTGATGGACTGATGGCTCCGTGTCAGCCTGGCTTCAGTACTGAATAAGAACTTGGGGTTATTCTTATTTGCTTCTATAAGTGATGAGTAATATGAGGCTCTGGCTGAAGAGATGTCTTGTATATTTTTAACTTCTCCTGCCAGTCCTGGTAGAATTCATTATGTTTTGATGAACCATTTCTTCTCTCGTCGTCTAGAAACCTGTTTTAATTGACGTGTTACTGAGTAAACCAGGGAGCAAGACTACTTCTGTTGACAGTCTTTTGAGTTAGTGGTGCGATGAAGTCAAGCGTATTGTGCAACGAGTCTGTAAAACTGCCCACAAAGTTATCAATGTCGGGGTGACTATGGTAGAGTTTCTTGACTCACTGAGGCGTTTTACTGACACTGAGGGAATTATTTCATAAACTTGGTAACAATTCTTTCAGACAGACTTTGAGATCCTGCTCTGTAGACTCGGCTCATTTAAAATGAAGTCAAAGGTTATTAATTGATGGTCAGAAAGAAGTGAATTCTGAGGAGAGACAATAACATTTTTAATTTCAAGTCCGTATGTTAGGACAAGATCTAATGTGAGCTTAAAGCAGTGAGTCGTTCATGAACATACTGAGAGAAATGACTCCAGGATAGAGTTAAACCTGTTAGCTAAGCTATCATGGACCATATTATTATTATTATTATTATTATCATTATTATCATTATCATTATTATTATCATCATTATTATTATTATTATTATTTTATTATTATTATTTTATTATTATTATTTTATTATTATTATTATTATTATTATTATTATTATTATTATTATTATTATTATTATTATTATTATTATTATTATTATTATTATTATTATTATTATATCAACATGGATGTTAAACCAACAATAATCACTTTATCTGATTTAAGCAGCAGCTGCTCAAGAACTCAGACAAGAATTCAGAATAAGGTCCAGGAGGACGATAGACTCCAACAAAGAGAAGTGACTGATCTCAAGGTAGTATTAGATATACTGAGTATAATACTTTCAAAAGAGTTGAAATCACAGTGTGGTCTAGTAAAGGTAGTATTAGATACACTGAGTATAATACTTTCAAAAGAGTTGAAATCACAGTGTGGTCTAGTAAAGGTAGTATTAGATATACTAAGTATAATACTTTCAAAAGAGTTGAAATCACAGTGTGGTCTAGTAAAGGTAGTATTAGATATACTAAGTATAATACTTTGAAAAGAGTTGAAATCACAGTGTGGTCTAGTAAAGGTAGTATTAGATACACTGAGTATAATACTTTCAAAAGAGTTGAAATCACAGTGTGGTCTAGTAAAGGTAGTATTAGATATACTAAGTATAATACTTTCAAAAGAGTTGAAATCACAGTGTGGTCTAGTAAAGGTAGTATTAGATATACTGAGTATAATACTTTCAAAAGAGTTGAAATCACAGTGTGGTCTAGTAAAGGTAGTATTAGATATACTAAGTATAATACTTTCAAAAGAGTTGAAATCACAGTGTGGTCTAGTAAAGGTAGTATTAGATATACTAAGTATAATACTTTCAAAAGAGTTGAAATCACAGTGTGGTCTAGTAAAGGTAGTATTAGATATACTAAGTATAATACTTTCAAAAGAGTTGAAATCACAGTGTGGTCTAGTAAAGGTAGTATTAGATATACTAAGTATAATACTTTGAAAAGAGTTGAAATCACAGTGTGGTCTAGTAAAGGTAGTATTAGATATACTAAGTATAATACTTTCAAAAGAGTTGAAATCACAGTGTGGTCTAGTAAAGGTAGTATTAGATATACTAAGTATAATACTTTCAAAAGAGTTGAAATCACAGTGTGGTCTAGTAAAGGTAGTATTAGATATACTAAGTATAATACTTTGAAAAGAGTTGAAATCACAGTGTGGTCTAGTAAAGGTAGTATTAGATACACTGAGTATAATACTTTCAAAAGAGTTGAAATCACAGTGTGGTCTAGTAAAGGTAGTATTAGATATACTAAGTATAATACTTTCAAAAGAGTTGAAATCACAGTGTGGTCTAGTAAAGGTAGTATTAGATATACTAAGTATAATACTTTGAAAAGAGTTGAAATCACAGTGTGGTCTAGTAAAGGTAGTATTAGATACACTGAGTATAATACTTTCAAAAGAGTTGAAATCACAGTGTGATCTAGTAAAGGTAGTATTAGATATACTAAGTATAATACTTTCAAAAGAGTAGAAATCACAGTGTGGTCTAGTAAAGGTTGACATGAGTTAAAGTTAGTGTGTCTGGTGTTGATTCATTTAAAGATAATCATCTATAGGTTTAAGTTAATAAGTCAATGGTTTTATCTGATATAAGTTCATTAATTAGTGCAGCTTCTGAGGACAGGGATGGATATTCAACAATCACTTAATTCTCCTCTACAATGGTAGTATTTATTTGATTTAGATTTATTTGAATTAGATTATCTTTAACAATCTTCTACTGACATTTTTACTTGGTTTTATTAAGCGGGTCAGATTGACCCTCTATGTGGTTAGAGGCGGGTGGCTGTTGTGGGAGAAGAAGAGTGTGAAGATGCAGTTCTTCTGATCTGTGCTCTGAGTCACGTTACACTAAAACTCTCAACACTGTTAGACAAGAGAGATGCTCATTATGGGATGGATCAGTCTCTCCTAAGCAGACCAGGTTTTCCCCAGAAGGTTTTCCAGTTGTTAACAAAGAAGTATAACTAGTTACTGTGCAACAGACAGAAGTATAACTAGTTACTGTGCAACAGACGTAGAAGTATAACTAGTTACTGTGCAACAGACAGAAGTATAACTAGTTACTGTGCAACAGACTTAGAAGTATAACTAGTTACTGTGCAACAGACGTAGAAGTATAACTAGTTACTGTGCAACAGACAGAAGTATAACTAGTTACTGTGCAACAGACGTTGAAGTATAACTAGTTACTGTGCAACAGGCAATAGTATAACTAGTTACTGTGCAACAGACGTTGAAGTATAACTAGTTACTGTGCAACAGACAATAGTATAACTAGTTACTGTGCAACAGACGTAGAAGTATAACTAGTTACTGTGCAACAGACAGAAGTATAACTAGTTACTGTGCAACAGACGTTGAAGTATAACTAGTTACTGTGCAACAGACGTAGAAGTAGAACTAGTTACTGTGCAAAAGACGTAGAAGTATAACTAGTTACTGTGCAACAGACGTTGAAGTATAACTAGTTACTGTGCAACAGACAATAGTATAACTAGTTACTGTGCAACAGACGTAGAAGTATAACTAGTTACTGTGCAACAGACAGAAGTATAACTAGTTACTGTGCAACAGACGTAGAAGTATAACTAGTTACTGTGCAACAGACGTAGAAGTATAACTAGTTACTGTGCAACAGACGTAGAAGTATAACTAGTTACTGTGCAACAGACGTAGAAGTATGACTAGTTACTGTGCAACAGACAATAGTTTAACTAGTTACTGTGCAACAGACAGAAGTATAACTAGTTACTGTGCAACAGACAGAAGTATAACTAGTTACTGTGCAACAGACTTAGAAGTATAACTAGTTACTGTGCAACAGACGTTGAAGTATAACTAGTTACTGTGCAACAGACGTAGAAGTATAACTAGTTACTCTGCAACAGACGTAGAAGTATGACTAGTTACTGTGCAACAGACAATAGTTTAACTAGTTACTGTGCAACAGACAGAAGTATAACTAGTTACTGTGCAACAGACAGAAGTATAACTAGTTACTGTGCAACAGACTTAGAAGTATAACTAGTTACTGTGCAACAGACGTTGAAGTATAACTAGTTACTGTGCAACAGACGTAGAAGTATAACTAGTTACTGTGCAACAGACAATAGTATAACTAGTTACTGTGCAACAGTCAGAAGTATAACTAGTTACTGTGCAACAGACGTAGAAGTATAACTAGTTACTGTGCAACAGACAATAGTATAACTAGTTACTGTGCAACAGACAGAAGTATAACTAGTTACTGTGCAACAGACAGAAGTATAACTAGTTACTGTGCAACAGACGTAGAAGTATAACTAGCTACTGTGCAACAGACGTTGAAGTATAACTAGTTACTGTGCAACAGACAATAGTATAACTAGTTACTGTGCAACAGACGTAGAAGTATAACTAGTTACTGTGCAACAGACAGAAGTATAACTAGTTACTGTGCAACAGACGTTGAAGTATAACTAGTTACTGTGCAACAGACGTAGAAGTATAACTAGTTACTGTGCAACAGACGTATAAGTATAACTAGTTACTGTGCAACAGACAGAAGTATAACTAGTTACTGTGCAACAGACGTAGAAGTATAACTAGTTACTGTGCAACAGACAGAAGTATAACTAGTTACTGTGCAACAGACGTAGAAGTATAACTAGTTACTGTGCAACAGACAGAAGTATAACTAGTTACTGTGCAACAGACATAGAAGTATAACTAGTTACTGTGCAACAGACAGAAGCATAACTAGTTACTGTGCAACAGACTTAGAAGTATAACTAGTTACTGTGCAACAGACGTTGAAGTATAACTAGTTACTGTGCAACAGACGTTGAAGTATAACTAGTTACTGTGCAACAGACGTAGAAGTATAACTAGTTACTGTGCAACAGACAATAGTTTAACTAGTTACTGTGCAACAGACGGAAGTATAACTATTTACTGTGCAACAGACAGAAAAACAACTAGTTACTGTGCAACAGACGTAGAAGTATAACTAGTTACTGTGCAACAGACGTTGAAGTATAACTAGTTACTGTGCAACAGACAATAGTATAACTAGTTACTGTGCAACAGACGTAGAAGTATAACTAGTTACTGTGCAACAGACAGAAGTATAACTAGTTACTGTGCAACAGACGGAAGTATAACTAGTTACTGTGCAACAGACGTAGAAGTATAACTAGTTACTGTGCAACAGACGTTGAAGTATAACTAGTTACTGTGCAACAGACAATAGTATAACTAGTTACTGTGCAACAGACGTAGAAGTATAACTAGTTACTGTGCAACAGACAGAAGTAGAACTAGTTACTGTGCAACAGACGTAGAAGTATAACTAGTTACTGTGCAATAGACATAGAAGTATAACTAGTTACTGTGCAACAGACGTAGAAGTATAACTAGTTACTGTGCATCAGACGTAGAAGTATAACTAGTTACTGTGCAACAGACGTTGAAGTATAACTAGTTACTGTGCAACAGATGTAGAAGTATAACTAGTTACTGTGCAACAGACAATAGTATAACTAGTTACTGTGCAACAGACTTAGAAGTATAACTAGTTACTGTGCAACAGACAGAAGTATAACTAGTTACTGTGCAACAGATGTAGAAGTATAACTAGTTACTGTGCAACAGATGTAGAAGTATAACTAGTTACTGTGCAACAGACAATAGTATAACTAGTTACTGTGCAACAGACTTAGAAGTATAACTAGTTACTGTGCAACAGACAGAAGTAGAACTAGTTACTGTGCAACAGACAGAAGTAGAACTAGTTACTGTGCAACAGACGTAGAAGTATAACTAGTTACTGTGCAACAGACGTAGAAGTATAACTAGTTACTGTGCAATAGACGTAGAAGTATAACTAGTTACTGTGCAACAGACGTAGAAGTATAACTAGTTACTGTGCAACAGACGTAGAAGTATAACTAGTTACTGTGCAATTTACATAGAAGTATAACTAGTTACTGTGCAACAGACAGAAGTATAACTAGTTACTGTGCAACAGACGTAGAAGTATAACTAGTTACTGTGAAACATACGGAAGTATAACTAGTTACTGTGCAACAGACGTAGAAGTATAACTAGTTACTGTGCATCAGACGTAGAAGTATAACTAGTTACTGTGCAACAGACGTTGAAGTATAACTAGTTACTGTGCAACAGACGTACAAGTATAACTAGTTACTGTGCAACAGACAATAGTATAACTAGTTACTGTGCAACAGACTTAGAAGTATAACTAGTTACTGTGCAACAGACAGAAGTAGAACGAGTTACTGTGCAACAGACGTAGAAGTATAACTAGTTACTGTGCAACAGACGTAGAAGTATAACTAGTTACTGTGCAACAGACGTAGAAGTATAAGTAGTTACTGTGCAACAGACGTAGAAGTATAACTAGTTACTGTGCAACAGACGTAGAAGTATAACTAGTTACTGTGCAATAGACGTAGAAGTATAACTAGTTACTGTGCAATATACATAGAAGTATAACTAGTTACTGTGCAACAGACAGAAGTATAACTAGTTACTGTGCAACAAACGTAGAAGTATAACTAGTAACTGTGAAACAGACGGAAGTATAACTAGTTACTGTGCAACAGACGTAGAAGTATAACTAGTTACTGTGAAACATACAGAAGTATAACTAGTTACTGTGCAACAGACGTAGAAGTATAACTAGTTACTGTGCAACAGACGTAGAAGTATAACTAGTTTCTGTGCAATAGACATAGAAGTATAACTAGTTACTGTGCAACAGACGTAGAAGTATAACTAGTTACTGTGCAACAGACGTAGAAGTATAACTAGTTACTGTGCAATATACATAGAAGTATAACTAGTTACTGTGCAACAGACAGAAGTATAACTAGTTACTGTGCAACAGACGTAGAAGTATAACTAGTTACTGTGCAACAGACGTTGAAGTATAACTAGTTACTGTGCAACAGACGTAGAAGTATAACTAGTTACTGTGCAACAGACGTAGAAGTATAACTAGTTACTGTGCAACAGACAATAGTATAACTAGTTACTGTGCAACAGACTTAGAAGTATAACTAGTTACTGTGCAACAGACAGAAGTAGAACTAGTTACTGTGAAACAGACGGAAGTATAACTAGTTACTGTGCAACAGACGTAGAATTATAACTAGTTACTGTGAAATATACGGAAGTATAACTAGTTACTGTGCAACAGACAGAAGTAGAACTAGTTACTGTGCAACAGACAGAAGTAGAACTAGTTACTGTGCAACAGACGTAGAAGTATAAGTAGTTACTGTGCAACAGACGTAGAAGTATAACTAGTTACTGTGCAACAGACGTAGAAGTATAACTAGTTACTGTGCAATAGACATAGAAGTATAACTAGTTACTGTGCAATATAAATAGAAGTATAACTAGTTACTGTGCAACAGACGTAGAAGTATAACTAGTTACTGTGAAACAGACGGAAGTATAACTAGTTACTGTGCAACAGACGTAGAATTATAACTAGTTACTGTGCAACAGACGTAGAAGTATAACTAGTTACTGTGCAACAGACGTTGAAGTATAACTAGTTACTGTGCAACAGACGTAGAAGTATAACTAGTTACTGTGCAACAGACAATAGTATAACTAGTTACTGTGCAACAGACTTAGAAGTATAACTAGTTACTGTGCAACAGACAGAAGTAGAACTAGTTACTGTGCAACAGACAGAAGTAGAACTAGTTACTGTGCAACAGACGTAGAAGTATAAGTAGTTACTGTGCAACAGACGTAGAAGTATAACTAGTTACTGTGCAATAGACATAGAAGTATAACTAGTTACTGTGCAATATACATAGAAGTATAACTAGTTACTGTGCAACAGACAGAAGTATAACTAGTTACTGTGCAACAGACAGAAGTATAACTAGTTACTGTGCAACAGACGTAGAAGTATAACTAGTTACTGTGAAACAGACGGAAGTATAACTAGTTACTGTGCAACAGACGTAGAATTATAACTAGTTACTGTGAAACATACGGAAGTATAACTAGTTACTGTGCAACAGACGTAGAAGTATAACTAGTTACTGTGCAACAGACGTTGATGTATAGTTATACTTCTACTTCTATTGCACAGTAACTAGTTATACTTCTACGTCTGTTGCACAGTAACTAGTTATACTTCTACGTCTGTTGCACAGTAACTAGTTATACTTCTGTCTGTTGCACAGTAACTAGTTATACTTCAACGTCTGTTGCACAGTTACTAGTTATACTTCAACGTCTGTTGCACAGTAACTAGTTATACTTCAACGTCTGTTGCACAGTAACTAGTTATACTTCTGTCTGTTGCACAGTAACTAGTTATACTTCTATGTATATTGCACAGTAACTAGTTATACTTCTATGTCTATTGCACAGTAACTAGTTATACTTCAACGTCTGTTGCACAGTAACTAGTTATACTTCTGTCTGTTGCACAGTAACTAGTTATACTTCTATGTATATTGCCCAGTAACTAGTTATACTTCTATGTCTATTGCACAGTAACTAGTTATACTTCTATGTCTGTTGCACAGTAACTAGTTACACAACGCCCCTAGTTGAGATGTTTCCATGTTTGTCTTGACTCTTCGTGAAGACACTTGTGGACAGACTTCTGTGGACAGTAGATGTTGGACAGTAGATGCTGGACAGTAGATGCTGGACAGTAGATGCTGGACAGTAGATGCTGGACAGTAGATGCTGGACAGTAGATGTTGGACAGTAGATTCTGGACAGTAGATTCTGGACAGTAGCTGCTGGACAGTAGATGCTGGACAGTAGATGCTGGACAGTAGATGCTGGACAGTAGATGCTGGACAGTAGATGCTGGACAGTAGATGTTGGACAGTAGATTCTGGACAGTAGATGCTGGACAGTAGATGCTGGACAGTAGATGCTGAACAGTAGATGTTGGACAGTAGATTCTGGACAGTAGATTCTGGACAGTAGATTCTGGACAGTAGCTGCTGGACAGTAGAAGTTGGACAGTAGATGTTGGACAGTAGATGCTGGACAGTAGATGCTGGACAGTAGATGCTGGACAGTAGATGTTGGACAGTAGATGTTGGACAGTAGATGTTGGACAGTAGATGCTGGACAGTAGATGCTGGACAGTAGATGTTGGACAGTAGATGCTGGACAGTAGAAGTTGGACAGTAGATGTTGGACAGTAGATGTTGGACAGTAGATGCTGGACAGTAGATGCTGGACAGTAGATGCTGGACAGTAGATGCTGGACAGTAGATGCTGGACAGTAGATGTTGGACAGTAGACGTGGACAGTAGATGCTCGACAGTAGATGCTCGACAGTAGATGCTGGACAGTAGATGCTGGACAGTAGATGCTGGACAGTAGATGCTGGATAGTAGATGCTGGACAGTCGATGCTGGACAGTAGATGCTGGACAGTAGATGCTGGACAGTAGATATTGGACAGTATATGCTGGACAGTAGATGCTCGACAGTAGATGCTGGACAGTAGATGCTGGACAGTAGATGCTGGACAGTAGATGCTGGACAGTAGATGCTGGACAGTAGATGCTGGACAGTAGATGCTGGACAGTAGATATTGGACAGTAGATGCTGGACAGTAGATGCTGGACAGTAGATATTGGACAGTAGATGCTCGACAGTAGATGCTGGACAGTAGATGCTGGACAGTAGATGCTGGACAGTAGATATTGGACAGTAGATATTGGACAGTATATGCTGGACAGTAGATGCAAACAATAAATATAAAATATAAAACAATATATATTTTAGTTTCAACCTCATGTTTAGTTTTTAATGCAGATTTAAAAAATCTTTGTTCAGAGAAAGTGTCAGAAAAAGATCAGACGCTCTGCGGGTCTCGCGCCACCAGGGGGCGCTCCAGGGTTAAAGGTTAAACTTCAACGATCCTCTCGGTTTTTATTCGATCGAACCTCATCGATTATTATGGTGCGCGTCATCGCGTGACGTCACGTGAAGAAGAGCATTCTGTGGAGAATTGTCTCGCGTGACGTCATCCTTGGATCCTCTGATGACGTCAGGTCCGTCGTCCCAGAGAGCCTGGTGACGTCACGTCCAGAGGGATGTTCTGGTCGTGACTGACTGGTCCAGAACCAGCGCGAGGACGACGAAGGATCGTTCTCGACAGACGCGCGTGCTCGCGAGAGTTCAGGGTTTGGATCCAGAAGTTCTGCGCGCGAGCCTCTGAGGAGTTGCTCGTCACCAGGTGAGTCTTTGATTGACAGATGCGAGTGAAGCTTTGATTGACGGATGCGAGTGAAGGTTTGATTGACGGATGCGAGTGAGTCTTTGATTGACGGATGCGAGTGAAGCTTTGATTGACGGATGCGAGTGAAGCTTTGATTGACGGATGCGAGTGAGTCTTTGATTGACAGATGCGAGTGAAGCTTTGATTGACAGATGCGAGTGAGTCTTTGATTGACGGATGCGAGTGAGTCTTTGATTGACAGATGCGAGTGAAGCTTTGATTGACGAATGCGAGTGAGTCTTTGATTGACGGATGCGAGTGAAGCTTTGATTGACGGATGCGAGTGAAGCTTTGATTGACGGATGCGAGTGAAGCTTTGATTGACGGATGCGAGTGAAGCTTTGATTGACGGATGCGAGTGAAGCTTTGATTGACGGATGCGAGTGAAGCTTTGATTGACGGATGCGAGTGAAGGTTTGATTGACGGATGCGAGTGAAGCTTTGATTGACGAATGCGAGTGAGTCTTTGATTGACGGATGCGAGTGAGTCTTTGATTGACGAATGCGAGTGAGTCTTTGATTGACGGATGCGATAGAGTCTTTGATTGACGAATGCGAGTGAGTCTTTGATTGACAGATGCGAGTGAGTCTTTGATTGACGGATGCGAGTGAGTCTTTGATTGACGGATGCGAGTGAGTCTTTGATTGACGGATGCGAGTGAGTCTTTGATTGACGGATGCGAGTGAATCTTTGATTGACGGATGCGAGTGAGTCTTTGATTGACGGATGCGAGTGAGTCTTTGATTGACGGATGCGAGTGAGTCTTTGATTGACGGATGCGAGTGAGTCTTTGATTGACGGATGCGAGTGAAGCTTTGATTGACGGATGCGAGTGAAGCTTTGATTGACGGATGCGAGTGAAGCTTTGATTGACGGATGCGAGTGAGTCTTTGATTGACAGATGCGAGTGAAGCTTTGATTGACGGATGCGAGTGAGTCTTTGATTGACAGATGCGAGTGAGTCTTTGATTGACAGATGCGAGTGAAGCTTTGATTGACGAATGCGAGTGAGTCTTTGATTGACGGATGCGAGGGAGTCTTTGATTGACGGATGCGAGTGAAGCTTTGATTGACGGATGCGAGTGAAGCTTTGATTGACGGATGCGAGTGAGTCTTTGATTGACGGATGCGAGTGAGTCTTTGATTGACAGATGCGAGTGAAGCTTTGATTGACGGATGCGAGTGAGTCTTTGATTGACAGATGCGAGTGAGTCTTTGATTGACAGATGCGAGTGAAGCTTTGATTGACGAATGCGAGTGAGTCTTTGATTGACGGATGCGAGTGAAGCTTTGATTGACGGATGCGAGTGAAGGTTTGATTGACGGATGCGAGTGAGTCTTTGATTGACGGATGCGAGTGAAGCTTTGATTGACGGATGCGAGTGAAGGTTTGATTGACGGATGCGAGTGAGTCTTTGATTGACGGATGCGAGTGAAGCTTTGATTGACGGATGCGAGTGAAGCTTTGATTGACGGATGCGAGTGAGTCTTTGATTGACAGATGCGAGTGAAGCTTTGATTGACAGATGCGAGTGAGTCTTTGATTGACGGATGCGAGTGAGTCTTTGATTGACAGATGCGAGTGAAGCTTTGATTGACGAATGCGAGTGAGTCTTTGATTGACGGATGCGAGTGAAGCTTTGATTGACGGATGCGAGTGAAGCTTTGATTGACGGATGCGAGTGAAGCTTTGATTGACGGATGCGAGTGAAGCTTTGATTGACGGATGCGAGTGAAGCTTTGATTGACGGATGCGAGTGAAGCTTTGATTGACGGATGCGAGTGAAGGTTTGATTGACGGATGCGAGTGAAGCTTTGATTGACGAATGCGAGTGAGTCTTTGATTGACGGATGCGAGTGAGTCTTTGATTGACGGATGCGAGTGAGTCTTTGATTGACGAATGCGAGTGAGTCTTTGATTGACGGATGCGATAGAGTCTTTGATTGACGAATGCGAGTGAGTCTTTGATTGACAGATGCGAGTGAGTCTTTGATTGACGGATGCGAGTGAGTCTTTGATTGACGGATGCGAGTGAGTCTTTGATTGACGGATGCGAGTGAGTCTTTGATTGACGGATGCGAGTGAATCTTTGATTGACGGATGCGAGTGAGTCTTTGATTGACGGATGCGAGTGAGTCTTTGATTGACGGATGCGAGTGAGTCTTTGATTGACGGATGCGAGTGAGTCTTTGATTGACGGATGCGAGTGAAGCTTTGATTGACGGATGCGAGTGAAGCTTTGATTGACGGATGCGAGTGAAGCTTTGATTGACGGATGCGAGTGAGTCTTTGATTGACAGATGCGAGTGAAGCTTTGATTGACGGATGCGAGTGAGTCTTTGATTGACAGATGCGAGTGAGTCTTTGATTGACAGATGCGAGTGAAGCTTTGATTGACGAATGCGAGTGAGTCTTTGATTGACGGATGCGAGGGAGTCTTTGATTGACGGATGCGAGTGAAGCTTTGATTGACGGATGCGAGTGAAGCTTTGATTGACGGATGCGAGTGAGTCTTTGATTGACGGATGCGAGTGAGTCTTTGATTGACAGATGCGAGTGAAGCTTTGATTGACGGATGCGAGTGAGTCTTTGATTGACAGATGCGAGTGAGTCTTTGATTGACAGATGCGAGTGAAGCTTTGATTGACGAATGCGAGTGAGTCTTTGATTGACGGATGCGAGTGAGTCTTTGATTGACGGATGCGAGTGAAGCTTTGATTGACGGATGCGAGTGAGTCTTATATTGACAGATGCGAGTGAGTCTTTGATTGACGAATGCGAGTGAGTCTTTGATTGACGGATGCGAGTGAGTCTTTGATTGACGAATGCGAGTGAGTCTTTGATTGACGGATGCGAGTGAGTCTTTGATTGACGAATGCAGGTGAAGGTTTGATTGACGGATGCGAGTGAGTCTTTGATTGACGGATGCGAGTGAAGCTTTGATTGACGGATGCGAGTGAGTCTTTGATTGACAGATGCGAGTGAAGCTTTGATTGACGGATGCGAGTGAGTCTTTGATTGACGGATGCGAGTGAGTCTTTGATTGACGGATGCGAGTGAGTCTTTGATTGACGGATGCGAGTGAAGCTTTGATTGACGGATGCGAGTGAGTCTTTGATTGACGGATGCGAGTGAGTCTTTGATTGACAGATGCGAGTGAAGCTTTGATTGACGGATGCGAGTGAGTCTTTGATTGACAGATGCGAGTGAGTCTTTGATTGACAGATGCGAGTGAAGCTTTGATTGACGAATGCGAGTGAGGCTTTGATTGACGAATGCGAGTGAGTCTTTGATTGACGGATGCGAGTGAAGCTTTGATTGACGGATGCGAGTGAGTCTTTGATTGACAGATGCGAGTGAAGCTTTGATTGACAGATGCGAGTGAGTCTTTGATTGACAGATGCGAGTGAGTCTTTGATTGACGGATGCGAGTGAAGCTTTGATTGACGGATGCGAGTGAGTCTTTGATTGACGGATGCGAGTGAAGCTTTGATTGACGAATGCGAGTGAGTCTTTGATTGACGGATGCGAGTGAGTCTTTGATTGACGAATGCGAGTGAGTCTTTGATTGACGAATGCGAGTGAGTCTTTGATTGACGGATGCGAGTGAGTCTTTGATTGACGAATGCGAGTGAGTCTTTGATTGACGGATGCGAGTGAGTCTTTGATTGACGAATGCGAGTGAAGGTTTGATTGACGGATGCGAGTGAGTCTTTGATTGACGGATGCGAGTGAGTCTTTGATTGACGAATGCGAGTGAGTCTTTGATTGACGGATGCGAGTGAGTCTTTGATTGACGAATGCGAGTGAAGGTTTGATTGACGGATGCGAGTAAGTCTTTGATTGACGGATGCGAGTGAAGCTTTGATTGACGGATGCGAGTGAGTCTTTGATTGACGGATGCGAGTGAGTCTTTGATTGACAGATGCGAGTGAAGCTTTGATTGACGGATGCGAGTGAGTCTTTGATTGACAGATGCGAGTGAGTCTTTGATTGACGAATGCGAGTGAGTCTTTGATTGACGGATGCGAGTGAAGCTTTGATTGACGGATGCGAGTGAGTCTTTGATTGACAGATGCGAGTGAAGCTTTGATTGACGGATGCGAGTGAGTCTTATATTGACAGATGCGAGTGAGTCTTTGATTGACGGATGCGAGTGAATCTTTGATTGACAGATGCGAGTGAGTCTTTGATTGACGGATGCGAGTGAGTCTTTGATTGACGGATGCGAGTGAGTCTTTGATTGACGGATGCGAGTGAGTCTTTGATTGACGGATGCGAGTGAAGCTTTGATTGACGGATGCGAGTGAAGCTTTGATTGACGGATGCGAGTGAGTCTTTGATTGACGGATGCGAGTGAAGCTTTGATTGACGGATGCGAGTGAGTCTTTGATTGACAGATGCGAGTGAAGCTTTGATTGACGAATGCGAGTGAAGCTTTGATTGACGAATGCGAGTGAGTCTTTGATTGACGGATGCGAGTGAGTCTTTGATTGACGAATGCGAGTGAGTCTTTGATTGACGAATGCGAGTGAATCTTTGATTGACGAATGCGAGTGAATCTTTGATTGACGAATGCGAGTGAGTCTTTGATTGACAGATGCGAGTGAGTCTTTGATTGACGAATGCGAGTGAAGCTTTGATTGACGAATGCGAGTGAAGCTTTGATTGACGGATGCGAGTGAATCTTTGATTGACGGATGCGAGTGAATCTTTGATTGACGAATGCGAGTGAAGCTTTGATTGACGGATGCGAGTGAAGCTTTGATTGACGGATGCGAGTGAATCTTTGATTGACGAATGCGAGTGAAGCTTTGATTGACGGATGCGAGTGAATCTTTGATTGACGGATGCGAGTGAATCTTTGATTGACGAATGCGAGTGAAGCTTTGATTGACGGATGCGAGTGAGTCTTTGATTGACGGATCTAGTGAAGCTTTGATTGACGGATGCGAGTGAGTCTTTGATTGACGGATGCGAGTGAAGCTTTGATTGACGGATGCGAGTGAAGCTTTGATTGACGGATGCGAGTGAGTCTTTGATTGACGGATGCGAGTGAAGCTTTGATTGACGGATGCGAGTGAAGCTTTGATTGACGGATGCGAGTGAGTCTTTGATTGACAGATGCGAGTGAAGCTTTGATTGACGAATGCGAGTGAAGCTTTGATTGACGAATGCGAGTGAGTCTTTGATTGACGGATGCGAGTGAGTCTTTGATTGACGAATGCGAGTGAGTCTTTGATTGACGAATGCGAGTGAGTCTTTGATTGACGGATGCGAGTGAGTCTTTGATTGACGAATGCGAGTGAGTCTTTGATTGACGAATGCGAGTGAGTCTTTGATTGACGGATGCGAGTGAGTCTTTGATTGACGAATGCGAGTGAGTCTTTGATTGACGGATGCGAGTGAGTCTTTGATTGACGAATGCGAGTGAGTCTTTGATTGACGGATGCGAGTGAGTCTTTGATTGACGGATGCGAGTGAGTCTTTGATTGACGAATGCGAGTGAGTCTTTGATTGACGGATGCGAGTGAAGCTTTGATTGACGGATGCGAGTGAAGCTTTGATTGACGAATGCGAGTGAGTCTTTGATTGACGGATGCGAGTGAAGCTTTGATTGACGGATGCGAGTGAAGCTTTGATTGACGGATGCGAGTGAAGCTTTGATTGACGGATGCGAGTGAGTCTTTGATTGACAGATGCGAGTGAAGCTTTGATTGACGAATGCGAGTGAAGCTTTGATTGACGAATGCGAGTGAGTCTTTGATTGACGGATGCGAGTGAGTCTTTGATTGACGAATGCGAGTGAGTCTTTGATTGACGAATGCGAGTGAAGCTTTGATTGACGAATGCGAGTGAGTCTTTGATTGACGAATGCGAGTGAAGCTTTGATTGACGAATGCGAGTGAAGCTTTGATTGACGGATGCGAGTGAAGCTTTGATTGACGGATGCGAGTGAGTCTTTGATTGACGGATCTAGTGAAGCTTTGATTGACGGATGCGAGTGAGTCTTTGATTGACGGATGCGAGTGAAGCTTTGATTGACGGATGCGAGTGAAGCTTTGATTGACGGATGCGAGTGAATCTTTGATTGACGAATGCGAGTGAATCTTTGATTGACGGATGCGAGTGAGTCTTTGATTGTCGGATGCGAGTGAAGCTTTGATTGACGGATGCGAGTGAGTCTTTGATTGACGGATGCGAGTGAAGCTTTGATTGACGAATGCGAGTGAAGCTTTGATTGACGGATGCGAGTGAGTCTTTGATTGACGGATCTAGTGAAGCTTTGATTGACGGATGCGAGTGAGTCTTTGATTGACGGATGCGAGTGAAGCTTTGATTGACGGATGCGAGTGAAGCTTTGATTGACGGATGCGAGTGAATCTTTGATTGACGAATGCGAGTGAATCTTTGATTGACGGATGCGAGTGAGTCTTTGATTGTCGGATGCGAGTGAAGCTTTGATTGACGGATGCGAGTGAGTCTTTGATTGACGGATGCGAGTGAAGCTTTGATTGACGGATGCGAGTGAGTCTTTGATTGACGGATGCGAGTGAAGCTTTGATTGACGGATGCGAGTGAGTCTTTGATTGACGGATGCGAGTGAAGCTTTGATTGACGGATGCGAGTGAAGCTTTGATTGACGGATGCGAGTGAAGCTTTGATTGACGGATGCGAGTGAGTCTTTGATTGACGGATGCGAGTGAATCTTTGATTGACGAATGCGAGTGAATCTTTGATTGACGGATGCGAGTGAATCTTTGATTGACGGATGCGAGTGAGTCTTTGATTGACGGATGCGAGTGAGTCTTTGATTGACGGATGCGAGTGAAGCTTTGATTGACGGATGCGAGTGAGTCTTTGATTGTCGGATGCGAGTGAAGCTTTGATTGACGGATGCGAGTGAAGCTTTGATTGACGGATGCGAGTGAATCTTTGATTGACGGATGCGAGTGAGTCTTTGATTGACGGATGCGAGTGAAGCTTTGATTGACGGATGCGAGTGAGTCTTTGATTGTCGGATGCGAGTGAAGCTTTGATTGACGGATGCGAGTGAAGCTTTGATTGACGGATGCGAGTGAAGCTTTGATTGACGGATGCGAGTGAGTCTTTGATTGACGGATGCGAGTGAAGCTTTGATTGACGGATGCGAGTGAGTCTTTGATTGTCGGATGCGAGTGAAGCTTTGATTGACGGATGCGAGTGAGTCTTTGATTGACGGATGCGAGTGAAGCTTTGATTGACGGATGCGAGTGAGTCTTTGATTGACGGATGCGAGTGAAGCTTTGATTGACGGATGCGAGTGAGTCTTTGATTGACGGATGCGAGTGAAGCTTTGATTGACGGATGCGAGTGAAGCTTTGATTGACGGATGCGAATGAGGCTTTGATTGACGGATGCGAGTGAGTCTTTGATTGACGGATGCGAGTGAAGCTTTGATTGACGGATGCGAGTGAGTCTTTGATTGACGGATGCGAGTGAAGCTTTGATTGACGGATGCGAGTGAAGCTTTGATTGACGGATGCGAGTGAAGCTTTGATTGACGGATGCGAGTGAAGCTTTGATTGACGGATGCGAGTGAAGCTTTGATTGACGGATGCGAGTGAAGCTTTGATTGACGGATGCGAGTGAAGCTTTGATTGACGGATGCGAGTGAGTCTTTGATTGACGAAAGTCGAAGATAAAAGAAATGAAAGTCGAAGATAAAAGAAAAA
This sequence comes from Callionymus lyra, assembly GCF_982586985.1. Lineage (NCBI taxonomy): Eukaryota > Metazoa > Chordata > Actinopteri > Syngnathiformes > Callionymidae > Callionymus > Callionymus lyra. Next base: position 431,091 of record NC_141819.1, read on the forward strand.
AGATAAAAGAAATGAAAGTCGAAGATAAAAGAAATGAAAGTCGAAGATAAAAGAAATGAAAGTCGAAGATAAAAGAAAAAAGATAAAAGAAATGAAAGTCGAAGATAAAAGAAATGAAAGACGAAGATAAAAGAAATGAAAGTCGAAGATAAAAGAAATGAAAGTCGAAGATAAAAGAAAAAAGATAAAAGAAATGAAAGTCGAAGATAAAAGAAAAAAGATAAAAGAAATGAAAGTCGAAGATAAAAGAAATGAAAGTCGAAAATAAAAGAAATGAAAGTCGAAGATAAAAGAAATGAAAGACGAAGATAAAAGAAATGAAAGTCGAAGATAAAAGAAATTAAAGACGAAGATAAAAGAAATGATGGACGAAGATAAAAGAAATGAAAGACGAAGATAAAAGAAATGAAAGTTGAAGATAAAAGAAATGAAAGACGAAGATAAAAGAAATGAAAGTAGAAGATAAAAGAAAAAAGATATAAGAAATGAAAGTCGAAGATAAAAGAAACGAAAGACGAAGATAAAAGAAAAAAGATAAAAGAAATGAAAGTCGAAGATAAAAGAAATGAAAGATAAAAGAAATGAAAGTCGAAGATAAAAGAAATGAAAGTCGAAGATAAAAGAAATGAAAGATAAAAGAAATGAAAGTCGAAGATAAAAGAAATGAAAGTCGAAGATAAAAGAAAAAAGATAATAGAAATGAAAGTTGAAGATAAAAGAAATGAAAGTCGAAGATAAAAGAGATGAAAGACGAAGATAAAAGAAATGAAAGACGAAGATAAAAGAAATGAAAGTCGAAGATAAAAGAAATGAAAGTCGAAGATAAAAGAAAAAAGATAAAAGAAATGAAAGTCGAAGATAAAAGAAATGAAAGTCGAAGATAAAAGAAATGAAAGTCGAAGATAAAAGAAATGAAAGTCGAAGATAAAAGAAATGAAAGTCGAAGATAAAAGAAATGAAAGTCGAAGATAAAAGAAATGAAAGACGAAGATAAAAGAAATTAAAGTCGAAGATAAAAGAAAAAAGATAAAAGAAATGAAAGTCGAAGATAAAAGAAATGAAAGTCGAAGATAAAAGAAATGAAAGTCGAAGATAAAAGAAATGAAAGACGAAGATAAAATAAATGAAAGTCGAAGATAAAAGAAATGAAAGTCGAAGATAAAAGAAATGAAAGTCGAAGATAAAAGAAAAAAGATAAAAGAAATGAAAGTCGAAGATAAAAGAAATGAAAGACGAAGATAAAAGAAATGAAAGTCGAAGATAAAAGAAATGAAAGACGAAGATAAAAGAAATGATGGACGAAGATAAAAGAAATGAAAGTCGAAGATAAAAGAAATGAAAGTCGAAGATAAAAGAAATGAAAGACGAAGATAAAAGAAATGATGGACGAAGATAAAAGAAATGAAAGTTGAAGATAAAAGAAATGAAAGACGAAGATAAAAGAAATGAAAGTCGAAGATAAAAGAAAAAAGATATAAGAAATGAAAGTCGAAGATAAAAGAAATGAAAGACGAAGATAAAAGAAAAAAGATAAAAGATAAAAGAAATGAAAGACGAAGATAAAAGAAATGAAAGTCGAAGATAAAAGAAAAAAGATATAAGAAATGAAAGTCGAAGATAAAAGAAATGAAAGACGAAGATAAAAGAAAAAAGATAAAAGAAATGAAAGTCGAAGATAAAAGATAAAAGAAATGAAAGATAAAAGAAATGAAAGTCGAAGATAAAAGAAATGAAAGTCGAAGACAAAAGAAAAAAGATAATAGAAATGAAAGTTGAAGATAAAAGAAATGAAAGTCGAAGATAAAAGAAATGAAAGACGAAGATAAAAGAAATGAAAGACGAAGATAAAAGAAATGAAAGTCGAAGATAAAAGAAATGAAAGTCGAAGATAAAAGATAAAAGAAATGAAAGTCGAAGATAAAAGAAATGAAAGTCGAAGATAAAAGAAATGAAAGTCGAAGATAAAAGAAATGAAAGACGAAGATAAAAGAAATGAAAGTCGAAGATAAAAGAAATGAAAGACGAAGATAAAATAAATGAAAGTCGAAGATAAAAGAAAAAAGATTAAAGAAATGAAGATAAAAGAAATTAAAGACGAAGATAAAAGAAATGAAAGTCGAAGATAAAAGAAATGAAAGTCGAAGATAAAAGAAATGAAAGTCAAAGATAAAAGAAATGAAAGTCGAAGATAAAAGAAATGAAAGTCGAAGATAAAAGAAATGAAAGTCGAAGATAAAAGAAATGAAAGATAAAAGAAATGAAAGTCGAAGATAAAAGAAATGAAAGTCGAAGATAAAAGAAAAAAGATAAAAGAAATGAAAGTCGAAGATAAAAGAAATGAAAGTCGAAGATAAAAGAAAAAAGATAATAGAAATGAAAGTTGAAGATAAAAGAAATGAAAGTCGAAGATAAAAGAAATGAAAGACGAAGATAAAAGAAATGAAAGACGAAGATAAAAGAAATGAAAGTCGAAGATAAAAGAAATGAAAGTCGAAGATAAAAGAAAAAAGATAAAAGAAATGAAAGTCGAAGATAAAAGAAATGAAAGTCGAAGATAAAAGAAATGAAAGTCGAAGATAAAAGAAATGAAAGTCGAAGATAAAAGAAATGAAAGTCGAAGATAAAAGAAATGAAAGTCGAAGATAAAAGAAATGAAAGACGAAGATAAAAGAAATGAAAGTTGAAGATAAAAGAAAAAAGATAAAAGAAATGAAAGTCGAAGATAAAAGAAATGAAAGTCGAAGATAAAAGAAATGAAAGTCGAAGATAAAAGAAATGAAAGACGAAGATAAAATAAATGAAAGTCGAAGATAAAAGAAATGAAAGTCGAAGATAAAAGAAAAAAGATAAAAGAAATGAAAGTCGAAGATAAAAGAAATGAAAGTCGAAGATAAAAGAAAAAAGATAAAAGAAATGAAAGTCGAAGATAAAAGAAATGAAAGACGAAGATAAAAGAAATGAAAGTCGAAGATAAAAGAAATGAAAGACGAAGATAAAAGAAATGATGGACGAAGATAAAAGAAATGAAAGTCGAAGATAAAAGAAATGAAAGTCGAAGATAAAAGAAATGAAAGACGAAGATAAAAGAAATGATGGACGAAGATAAAAGAAATGAAAGTTGAAGATAAAAGAAATGAAAGACGAAGATAAAAGAAATGAAAGTCGAAGATAAAAGAAAAAAGATATAAGAAATGAAAGTCGAAGATAAAAGAAATGAAAGACGAAGATAAAAGAAAAAAGATAAAAGATAAAAGAAATGAAAGACGAAGATAAAAGAAATGAAAGTCGAAGATAAAAGAAAAAAGATATAAGAAATGAAAGTCGAAGATAAAAGAAATGAAAGACGAAGATAAAAGAAAAAAGATAAAAGAAATGAAAGTCGAAGATAAAAGATAAAAGAAATGAAAGATAAAAGAAATGAAAGTCGAAGATAAAAGAAATGAAAGTCGAAGACAAAAGAAAAAAGATAATAGAAATGAAAGTTGAAGATAAAAGAAATGAAAGTCGAAGATAAAAGAAATGAAAGACGAAGATAAAAGAAATGAAAGACGAAGATAAAAGAAATGAAAGTCGAAGATAAAAGAAATGAAAGTCGAAGATAAAAGAAATGAAAGTCGAAGATAAAAGAAATGAAAGTCGAAGATAAAAGAAATGAAAGTCGAAGATAAAAGAAATGAAAGACGAAGATAAAAGAAATGAAAGTCGAAGATAAAAGAAATGAAAGACGAAGATAAAATAAATGAAAGTCGAAGATAAAAGAAAAAAGATTAAAGAAATGAAGATAAAAGAAATTAAAGACGAAGATTAAAGAAATGAAAGTCGAAGATAAAAGAAATGAAAGTCGAAGATAAAAGAAATGAAAGTCAAAGATAAAAGAAATGAAAGAAGAAGATAAAAGAAATGAAAGTCGAAGATAAAAGAAATGAAAGTCGAAGATAAAAGAAATGAAAGATAAAAGAAATGAAAGTCGAAGATAAAAGAAATGAAAGTCGAAGATAAAAGAAAAAAGATAATAGAAATGAAAGTTGAAGATAAAAGAAATGAAATGAAAGACGAAGATAAAAGAAATGAAAGACGAAGATAAAAGAAATGAAAGTCGAAGATAAAAGAAATGAAAGTCGAAGATAAAAGAAAAAAGATAAAAGAAATGAAAGTCGAAGATAAAAGAAATGAAAGTCGAAGATAAAAGAAATGAAAGTCGAAGATAAAAGAAATGAAAGTCGAAGATAAAAGAAATGAAAGACGAAGATAAAAGAAATGAAAGTCGAAGATAAAAGAAAAAAGATAAAAGAAATGAAAGTCGAAGATAAAAGAAATGAAAGTCGAAGATAAAAGAAATGAAAGTCGAAGATAAAAGAAATGAAAGACGAAGATAAAATAAATGAAAGTCGAAGATAAAAGAAATGAAAGTCGAAGATAAAAGAAAAAAGATAAAAGAAATGAAAGTCGAAGATAAAAGAAATGAAAGTCGAAGATAAAAGAAAAAAGATAAAAGAAATGAAAGTCGAAGATAAAAGAAATGAAAGACGAAGATAAAAGAAATGAAAGTCGAAGATAAAAGAAATGAAAGACGAAGATAAAAGAAATGATGGACGAAGATAAAAGAAATGAAAGTCGAAGATAAAAGAAATGAAAGTCGAAGATAAAAGAAATGAAAGACGAAGATAAAAGAAATGATGGACGAAGATAAAAGAAATGAAAGTTGAAGATAAAAGAAATGAAAGACGAAGATAAAAGAAATGAAAGTTGAAGATAAAAGAAAAAAGATATAAGAAATGAAAGTCGAAGATAAAAGAAATGAAAGACGAAGATAAAAGAAAAAAGATAAAAGATAAAAGAAATGAAAGACGAAGATAAAAGAAATGAAAGTCGAAGATAAAAGAAAAAAGATATAAGAAATGAAAGTCGAAGATAAAAGAAATGAAAGACGAAGATAAAAGAAAAAAGATAAAAGAAATGAAAGTCGAAGATAAAAGATAAAAGAAATGAAAGATAAAAGAAATGAAAGTCGAAGATAAAAGAAATGAAAGTCGAAGACAAAAGAAAAAAGATAATAGAAATGAAAGTTGAAGATAAAAGAAATGAAAGTCGAAGATAAAAGAAATGAAAGACGAAGATAAAAGAAATGAAAGACGAAGATAAAAGAAATGAAAGTCGAAGATAAAAGAAATGAAAGTCGAAGATAAAAGATAAAAGAAATGAAAGTCGAAGATAAAAGAAATGAAAGTCGAAGATAAAAGAAATGAAAGTCGAAGACAAAAGAAATGAAAGACGAAGATAAAAGAAATGAAAGTCGAAGATAAAAGAAATGAAAGACGAAGATAAAATAAATGAAAGTCGAAGATAAAAGAAAAAAGATTAAAGAAATGAAGATAAAAGAAATTAAAGACGAAGATTAAAGAAATGAAAGTCGAAGATAAAAGAAATGAAAGTCGAAGATAAAAGAAATGAAAGTCAAAGATAAAAGAAATGAAAGAAGAAGATAAAAGAAATGAAAGTCGAAGATAAAAGAAATGAAAGTCGAAGATAAAAGAAATGAAAGACGATGATAAAAGAAATGAAAGTCGAAGATAAAAGAAATGAAAGTCGAAGATAAAAGAAAAAAGATAAAAGAAATGAAAGTCGAAGATAAAAGAAATGAAAGTCGAAGATAAAAGAAATGAAAGTCGAAGATAAAAGAAATGAAAGTCGAAGATAAAAGAAATGAAAGACGAAGATAAAAGAAATGAAAGTCGAAGATAAAAGAAAAAAGATAAAAGAAATGAAAGTCGGAGAAAGAAGAATTGAAAGTCGAAGATAAAAGAAATGAAAGTCGAAGATAAAAGAAAAGAAAGTCGAAGATAAAAGAAAAGAAAGTCGAAGATAAAAGAAATGAAAGACGATGATAAAAGAAATGAAAGACGAAGATAAAAGAAATGAAAGTCGAAGATAAAAGAAATGAAAGTCGAAGATAAAAGATAAAAGAAATGAAAGACGATGATAAAAGAAATGAAAGACAAAGATAAAAGAAATGAAAGTCGAAGATAAAAGAAATGAAAGTCGAAGATAAAAGAAAAAAGATAAAAGAAATGAAAGTCGAAGATAAAAGAAATGAAAGACGAAGATAAAAGAAATGAAAGTCGAAGATAAAAGAAAAAAGATAAAAGAAATGAAAGTCGGAGAAAGAAGAATTGAAAGTCGAAGATAAAAGAAATGAAAGTCGAAGATAAAAGAAAAAAGATAAAAGAAATGAAAGTCGGAGAAAGAAGAATTGAAAGTCGAAGATAAAAGAAAAAAGATTAAAGAAATGAAGATAAAAGAAATGAAAGACGAAGATAAAAGAAATGAAAGTCGAAGATAAAAGAAATGAAAGTCGAAGATAAAAGAAATGAAAGAAGAAGATAAAAGAAATGAAAGTCGAAGATAAAAGAAGATAAAAGAAAAAAGATAAAAGAAATGAAAGTCGAAGATAAAAGAAATGAAAGATAAAAGAAATGAAAGTCGAAGATAAAAGAAAAAAGATAAAAGAAATGAAAGTCGAAGATAAAAGAAATGAAAGTCGAAGATAAAAGAAATGAAAGACGAAGATAAAAGAAATGATGGACGAAGATAAAAGAAATGAAAGTTGAAGATAAAAGAAATGAAAGTCGAAGATAAAAGAAATGAAAGACGAAGATAAAAGAAATGAAAGTCGAAGATAAAAGAAAAAAGAAAATAAATGAAAGTCGAAGATAAAAGAAAAAAGATAAAAGAAATGAAAGTCGAAGATAAAAGAAATGAAAGACGAAGATAAAAGAAATGAAAGTCGAAGATAAAAGAAAAAAGATAAAATAAATGAAAGTCGAAGATAAAAGAAATGAAAGACGAAGATAAAAGAAATGAAAGTCGAAGATAAAAGAAATGAAAGACGAAGATAAAAGAAATGAAAGTCGAAGATAAAAGAAATGAAAGTCGAAGAGGTATTTGCATAGACTTGATTTTATTCCGTGGTGAAGGCAGAGAGTCAACAGTCCAGTGATCGTAACGAAAGACAATATCAAGGGTTTAACAAACTCGGGGTCAAAGGGCAGAAACAGATGGAATAACATACAAGGCAGGAAAGAGTCTTGGTTGTGTCAAAGGGTAAGAGCAGGAATACTTAGAGGCAGGATACGGGTTCTTGACAATGGTGACGACAAGACAAGAACATGACAGAGAGTGAGGGCTTAAGAAGACAGAGGACCAATCAGCAGCAGCTGGGGGCGGGACTAATGAGACACACCTGGGACAACATCAGACAGGTGAGACTCGCACAGACACAGAAGCTGATTTCACAATAAAAGCAGAAACACAAGGAGGAACATGTACTCATGACACACATGAATGAATGAATGAATGAAATAATGAATGAAAGAAAGAATGAACGAATGAATAAATGTGGAAACACAAGGAGGAACATGTACTCATGACACACATGAATGAATAAAAGAAAGAATGAATGAATGAAATAATGAATGAAATAATGGATGAAAGAAAGAATGAACGAATGAATAAATGTGGAAACACAAGGAGGAACATGTACTCATGACACACATGAATGAAATAATGAATGAAATAATGAATGAAAGAAAGAATGAACGAATGAATAAATGTGGAAACACAAGGAGGAACATGTACTCATGACACACATGAATGAATAAAAGAAAGAATGAATGAATGAAATAATGAATGAAAGAAAGAATGAACGAATGAATAAATGAATAAAAGCGGAAACACAAGGAGGAACATGTACTCATGACACACATGAATGAATAAAAGAAAGAATCAATGAATGAAATAATGAATGAAATAATGAATGATAGAAAGAATGAACGAATGAATAAATGTGGAAACACAAGGAGGAACATGTACTCATGACACACATGAATGAATAAAAGAAAGAATGAATGAATGAAATAATGAATGAAATAATGAATGAAAGAAAGAATGAACGAATGAATAAATGTGGAAACACAAGGAGGAACATGTACTCATGACACACATGAATGAATAAAAGAATGAATGAATGAATGAAATAATGAATGAAATAATGAATGATAGAAAGAATGAACGAATGAATAAATGTGGAAACACAAGGAGGAACATGTACTCATGACACACATGAATGAATAAAAGAAAGAATGAATGAATGAAATAATGAATGAAATAATGAATGAAAGAAAGAATGAACGAATGAATAAATGTGGAAACACAAGGAGGAACATGTACTCATGGCACACATGAATGAATAAAAGAAAGAATGAATGAATGAAATAATGAATGAAAGAAAGAATGAATGAATAAAAGCGGAAACACAAGGAGGAACATGTACTCATGACACACATGAATGAATAAAAGAAAGAATGAATGAATGAAATAATGAATGAAAGAAAGAATGAATGAATGAATGAATGAATAAAAGCGGAAACACAAGGAGGAACATGTACTCATGACACACATGAATGAATAAAAGAAAGAATGAATGAATGAAATAATGAATGAAAGAAAGAATGAATGAATGAATGAATGAATAAAAGCGGAAACACAAGGAGGAACATGTACTCATGACACACATGAATGAATAAAAGAAAGAATGAATGAATGAAATAATGAATGAAAGAAAGAATGAATGAATGAGTAAAAGCGGAAACACAAGGAGGAACATGTACTCATGACACACATGAATGAATAAAAGAAAGAATGAATGAATGAAATAATGAATGAAAGAAAGAATGAATGAATGAATGAATAAAAGCGGAAACACAAGGAGGAACATGTACTCATGACACACATGAATGAATAAAAGAAAGAATGAATGAATGAAATAATGAATGAAAGAAAGAATGAATGAATGAATGAATGAATAAAAGCGGAAACACAAGGAGGAACATGTACTCATGACACCTTCGTTCACTAAACCTCGAACATCAAGTAACTTGTTAATCGTTCTCTTTATTAACTGATCGATCATCGTTGTAATCATAGTATTAAGAACAATATTACTACACAAACATCATTGTAATCATAGTATTAAGAACAATATTACTACACATACATCGTTGTAATCATAGTATTAAGAACAATATTACTACACATACATCGTTGTAATCATAGTATTCAGAACAATATTACTACACATACATCGTTGTAATCATAGTATTAAGAACAATATTACTACACAAACATCGTTGTAATCATAGTATTAAGAACAATATTATTACACATACATCGTTGTAATCATAGTATTAAGAACAATATTACTACACATACATCGTTGTAATCATAGTATTAAGAACAATATTATTACACAAACATCGTTGTAATCATAGTATAAGAACAATATTACTACACAAACATCGTTGTAATCATAGTATTAAGAACAATATTACTACACAAACATCGTTGTAATCATAGTATTAAGAACAATATTACTACACAAACATCGTTGTAATCATAGTATTAAGAACAATATTACTACACAAACATCGTTGTAATCATAGTATTAAGGACAATATTACTACACAAACATAGTTGTAATCATAGTATTAAGAACAATATTACTAAACAAACATCATTGTAATCATAGTATTAAGAACAATATTACTACACATACATCGTTGTAATCATAGTATTAAGAACAATATTACTACACATACATCGTTGTAATCATAGTATTAAGAACAATATTATTACACATACATCGTTGTAATCATAGTATTAAGAACAATATTATTACACATACATCGTTGTAATCATAGTATTAAGAACAATATTACTACACATACATCGTTGTAATCATAGTATTAAGAACAATATTATTACACATACATCGTTGTAATCATAGTATTAAGAACAATATTACTACACAAACATCGTTGTAATCATAGTATTAAGAACAATATTACTACACAAACATCGTTGTAATCATAGTATTAAGAACAATATTATTACACATACATCGTTGTAATCATAGTATTAAGAACAATATTACTACACATACATCGTTGTATTCATAGTATTAAGAACAATATTACTACACATACATCGTTGTAATCATAGTATTAAGAACAATATTACTACACATACATCGTTGTAATCATAGTATTAAGAACAATATTACTACACATACATCGTTGTAATCATAGTATTAAGAACAATATTATTACACATACATCGTTGTAATCATAGTATTAAGAACAATATTACTACACAAACATCGTTGTAATCATAGTATTAAGAACAATATTACTACACATACATCGTTGTAATCATAGTATTAAGAACAATATTATTACACATACATCGTTGTAATCATAGTATTAAGAACAATATTACTACACAAACATCGTTGTAATCATAGTATTAAGAACAATATTACTACACATACATCGTTGTAATCATAGTATTAAGAACAATATTACTACACAAACATCGTTGTTATCATAGTATTAAGAACAATATTACTACACATACATCGTTGTAATCATAGTATTAAGAACAATATTACTACACAAACATCGTTGTAATCATAGTATTAAGAACAATATTACTACACATACATCGTTGTAATCATAGTATTAAGAACAATATTATTACACATACATCGTTGTAATCATAGTATTAAGAACAATATTACTACACAAACATCGTTGTAATCATAGTATTAAGAACAATATTATTACACATACATCGTTGTAATCATAGTATTAAGAACAATATTACTACACATACATCGTTGTATTCATAGTATTAAGAACAATATTACTACACATACATCGTTGTAATCATAGTATTAAGAACAATATTACTACACATACATCGTTGTAATCATAGTATTAAGAACAATATTACTACACATACATCGTTGTAATCATAGTATTAAGAACAATATTATTACACATACATCGTTGTAATCATAGTATTAAGAACAATATTACTACACAAACATCGTTGTAATCATAGTATTAAGAACAATATTACTACACATACATCGTTGTAATCATAGTATTAAGAACAATATTATTACACATACATCGTTGTAATCATAGTATTAAGAAAAATATTACTACACATACATCGTTGTAATCATAGTATTAAGAACAATATTATTACACATACATCGTTGTAATCATAGTATTAAGAACAATATTACTACACAAACATCGTTGTAATCATAGTATTAAGAACAATATTATTACACATACATCGTTGTAATCATAGTATTAAGAACAATATTACTACACAAACATCGTTGTAATCATAGTATTAAGAACAATATTACTACACATACATCGTTGTAATCATAGTATTAAGAACAATATTACTACACAAACATCGTTGTAATCATAGTATTAAGAACAATATTACTACACATACATTGTTGTAATCATAGTATTAAGAACAATATTATTACACATACATCGTTGTAATCATAGTATTAAGAACAATATTACTACACATACATCGTTGTAATCATAGTATTAAGAACAATATTACTACACATACATCGTTGTAATCATAGTATTAAGAACAATATTACTACACATACATCGTTGTAATCATAGTATTAAGAACAATATTACTACACATACATCGTTGTAATCATAGTATTAAGAACAATATTACTACACATACATCGTTGTAATCATAGTATTAAGAACAATATTACTACACATACATCGTTGTAATCATAGTATTAAGAACAATATTACTACACATACATCGTTGTAATCATAGTATTAAGAACAATATTACTACACATACATCGTTGTAATCATAGTATTAAGAACAATATTACTACACAAACATCGTTGTAATCATAGTATTAAGAACAATATTACTACACATACATCGTTGTAATCATAGTATTAAGAACAATATTACTACACATACATCGTTGTAATCATAGTATTAAGAACAATATTACTACACATACATCGTTGTAATCCTAGTATTAAGAACAATATTACTACACATACATCGTTGTAATCATAGTATTAAGAACAATATTACTACACAAACATCGTTGTAATCGTAGTATTAAGAACAATATTACTACACAAACATCGTTGTAATCATAGTATTCAGAACAATATTATTACACATACATCGTTGTAATCATAGTATTAAGAACAATATTACTACACATACATCGTTGTAATCATAGTATTAAGAACAATATTATTACACATACATCGTTGTAATCATAGTATTTAGAACAATATTATTACACATACATCGTTGTAATCATAGTATTAAGAACAATATTACTACACATACATCGTTGTAATCATAGTATTAAGAACAATATTACTACACATACATCGTTGTAATCATAGTATTAAGAACAATATTACTACACATACATCGTTGTAATCATAGTATTAAGAACAATATTACTACACATACATCGTTGTAATCATAGTATTAAGAACAATATTACTACACAAACATCATGGTAATCATAGTATTAAGAACAATATTACTACACAAACATCGTTGTAATCATAGTATTAAGAACAATATTACTACACAAACATCGTTGTAATCATAGTATTAAGAACAATATTACTACACAAACATCGTTGTAATCATAGTATTAAGAACAATATTACTACACAAACATCGTTGTAATCATAGTATTAAGAACAATATTACTACACATACATCGTTGTAATCATAGTATTAAGAACAATATTACTACACAAACATCGTTGTAATCATAGTATTAAGAACAATATTACTACACAAACATCGTTGTAATCATAGTATTAAGAACAATATTACTACACAAACATCGTTGTAATCATAGTATTAAGAACAATATTATTACACATACATCGTTGTAATCATAGTATTAAGAACAATATTACTACACATACATCGTTGTAATCATAGTATTAAGAACAATATTACTACACAAACATCGTTGTAATCATAGTATTAAGAACAATATTACTACACAAACATCGTTGTAATCATAGTATTAAGAACAATATTACTACACAAACATCGTTGTAATCATAGTATTAAGAACAATATTACTACACATACATCGTTGTAATCATAGTATTAAGAACAATATTATTACATATACATCGTTGTAATCATAGTATTAAGAACAATATTACTACACATACATCGTTGTAATCATAGTATTAAGAACAATATTACTACACATACATCGTTGTAATCATAGTATTAAGAACAATATTACTACACAAACATCGTTGTAATCATAGTATTAAGAACAATATTACTACACAAACATCGTTGTAATCATAGTATTAAGAACAATATTACTACACATACATCGTTGTAATCATAGTATTAAGAACAATATTATTACACATACATCGTTGTAATCATAGTATTAAGAACAATATTACTACACATACATCGTTTTAATCATAGTATTAAGAACAATATTACTACACATACATCGTTGTAATCATAGTACTAAGAAAAATATTACTACACAAACATCGTTGTAATCATAGTATTAAGAACAATATTACTACACATACATCGTTGTAATCATAGTATTAAGAACAATATTATTACACATACATCGTTGTAATCATAGTATTAAGAACAATATTACTACACATACATCGTTGTAATCATAGTATTAAGAACAATATTATTACATATACATCGTTGTAATCATAGTATTAAGAACAATATTACTACACATACATCGTTGTATTCATAGTATTAAGAACAATATTATTACACATACATCGTTGTAATCATAGTATTAAGAACAATATTACTACACATACATCGTTGTAATCATAGTATTAAGAACAATATTACTACACATACATCGTTGTATTCATAGTATTAAGAACAATATTACTACAAAAACATAAATACAGTAGCAGCTAGTATGTTAGCTAGAGGCTTCTGTCATTCTTTCTATTCCTTCTATTCTCTCTATTCCTTTATTCTTTCTATTCCTTTATTATTTTTTATTCTTTCATTCTTTCATTTGTTCTATTCCTTTATTCTTTCTATTCCTTTATTATTTTTTATTCTTTCATTCTTTCTATTCCTTTATTCTTTCTATTCCTTTATTGTTTTTTATTCTTTCATTCTTTCTATTCCTTTATTCTTTCTATTCCTTTATTATTTTTTATTCTTTCATTCTTTCTATTCCTTTATTGTTTTTTATTCTTTCATTCTTTCTATTCCTTTATTATTTTTTATTCTTTCATTCTTTCTATTCCTTTATTCTTTCTATTCCTTTATTATTTTTTATTCTTTCATTCTTTCTATTCCTTTATTATTTCTATTCCTTTATTGTTTTTTATTCTTTCATTCTTTCTATTCCTTTATTGTTTTTTATTCTTTCATTCTTTCTATTCCTTTATTATTTTTTATTCTTTCATTCTTTCTATTCCTTTATTCTTTCTATTCCTTTATTATTTTTTATTCTTTCATTCTTTCTATTCCTTTATTCTTTCTATTCCTTTATTGTTTTTTATTCTTTCATTCTTTCTATTCCTTTATTGTTTTTTATTCTTTCATTCTTTCATTCTTTCTATTCCTTTATTATTTTTTATTCTTTCATTCTTTCTATTCCTTTATTCTTTCTATTCCTTTATTATTTTTTATTCTTTCATTCTTTCTATTCCTTTATTCTTTCTATTCCTTTATTGTTTTTTATTCTTTCATTCTTTCTATTCCTTTATTGTTTTTTATTCTTTCATTCTTTCATTCTTTCTATTCCTTTATTATTTTTTATTCTTTCATTCTTTCTATTCCTTTATTCTTTCTATTCCTTTATTATTTTTTATTCTTTCATTCTTTCTATTCCTTTATTCTTTCTATTCCTTTATTGTTTTTTATTCTTTCATTCTTTCTATTCCTTTATTATTTTTTATTCTTTCATTCTTTCTATTCCTTTATTCTTTCTATTCCTTTATTGTTTTTTATTCTTTCATTCTTTCATTCTTTCTATTCCTTTATTCTTTCTATTCCTTTATTATTTTTTATTCTTTCATTCGTTCTATTCCTTTATTCTTTCTATTCCTTTATTATTTTTTATTCTTTCATTCTTTCTATTCCTTTATTCTTTCTATTCCTTTATTATTTTTTATTCTTTCATTCTTTCTATTCCTTTATTCTTTCTATTCCTTTATTATTTTTTATTCTTTCATTCTTTCTATTCCTTTATTCTTTCTATTCCTTTATTATTTTTTATTCTTTCATTCTTTCTATTCCTTTATTATTTTTTATTCTTTCATT
>NC_141819.1:451339-481339 GCF_982586985.1 Callionymus lyra
CCATTCAGCCACAGGTTCCCACATAACACAGGATTGTAAACGCTGACCCGACTCAGAACAGGTGACTTGGGTTTAACCCCTTTGTGTCATCAAAGTCCGACCGACTCTCCTCGTCTTCCTTTTCTTCCTGAGTCCGAGTCAGAGATGTCCTTTCAGGACGTCTGCGGATCTGGTTTCACTATAACTGCGCCGGCACAGGGGGGACATCCCTGAGCGTCAGTCCTAGATGGTCTCGGATCGGGTCGGACGGCGCCTAAAGTCGCCTCGCTGTTAAAACGGCGAAACGACGAGAGTTGACGCTGCAAGATGAACCTGGATCTGTCTGTCAACAGTTCTGGGGTCAGTCCAGCTCATGTTCCTGTCTCTGTGCTTCCTTCCCGGCAGATCCTCCTCCAGCGTCCGGACGGCAGTCCCGGGTTCGGGCTCAACTTGTCCAGGCTGTAGGGGTACCGACGCAGCCGGGTCGCCCGTCTCTCCCGCCATCAGACGAGGACGAACTTTCAAGATTCCCAGTTTGGTGCCAGGACTCTCAGGTCATCTCGGGTCGACCGATGCCACGATGTCCGCGGCGTGGAGGGAGGCGACGCCAGCGTCCCTGGCTGGAGTTTGGGGCGTCGTTGGTAATGTGGTACCAGAAGATCCCGTGCCACCGTTGAATAATGAACATGGCTCCTCCCCGCCGCCTTTGTCCCCGACCAGCTCCCGTCATTCACCGCTCACCGCTCCGACCCGACGCCGCTTCTCTATTGTCCTGCCGTCCGGTGCCGTCGGCTCGCCGTCCCCTTCCAGCGCCCGGGAGATCCACACCGGCGCCGTCGTCCAGGTGCCCTCGCCGTTCTCCACGCTCGTCAACGGGTTCCGCACCAACCTGTCGACCTGCAGCACCGGCTTCTCCTCTTCGTCTACGTCAACACCCGACGCCTGCCTGTCCAGGGAAGCCCCTGGCGAGCCCCCAGAGCCCCCAGAGACCCCAGAGCCCCCGCCGGCGCACAGCAGCCCCGGACCAGCCGGACCGCAGCAGATCTTCCTATCATCGCCCGCCACCCGCCGTCCCATGCAGCAGCGACGAGGACCTGACACTTCGCCGGGAGATGAGAGCAAAGGATCGGATGGTTTGGGGTCCCTCATGAGTGGGGTCCTGCCGCCAGGGATGCCGCACCTGGGCTCGGAGGCGGTCCCGGATGGTGGCCACGGGTGCCACGCGGCCCTCAAACAGGAGCCGCTGGATGACTTCTGGGCGAGTGCAGGACATCAGCGCTACCATGGAGCGTCCGGTCGCAGTGCACACGTGCAGCAGTCGTGCACGCCGCTGCCGTACCTGCAGCCGTACGTCGCTCCAGCTCACGGCTTCCATACCATCCCGGCTCCTCCGGGGTCTTCGGGGTCCGTCGCTCTGCCAGAAGAGCCGCTCGACAAGCAGGCCTGTCGCTGGATCGACTGCAGCGCCGCCTACGACCAACAGGAGGAGCTGGTGAGGCACATCGAGAAGGTGCACATCGATCAACGCAAAGGCGAAGACTTCACCTGTTTCTGGGCCGGATGCGTGCGTCGCTACAAACCCTTCAACGCTCGCTACAAGCTGCTGATCCACATGAGGGTTCACTCTGGAGAGAAACCCAACAAGTGCATGGTGAGTCCAGTTCCTTCTGTGACCATCGTCTGCTCTGATGGTCCAAGTCCTAGTTCAGAGCTATTCATTCGTTATTCACTTCAACTCTCAGAGTGAATGTAGCTGAGACCTTGGCTCCTGCCAGGGTTTGAGTGAACTCGGCTACTGTTTGTGACTCAAAGTCAAACAATGTCTTTGTAATAGAGAGGTGTGTGTGTGTGTGGGGGTGTGTGTGTGTGTGTGTGTGTGTGTGTGTGTGTGTGTGTGTGTGTGTGTGTGTGTGTGTGTGTGTGTGTGTGTGTGTGTGTGTGTGTGTGTGTGTGTGTGTGTGTGTGTGTGTGTGTGTGTGTGTGTGTGTGTGTGTGTGGTTATCATATCCCAGCATGCACCAGTCACTGGATGTTAGAAACAAGGTTTGTTTGATTGTGTGTCTTCAACATGTTGTCATTATTGTGAGCTCGAGGCTGTTGTGCAGACGAGTCGAGAGGAAACTGTGTAATCGTTCAATATCCTGTTGTGTGTTCACGACTTGTTTGTTCGGGTTTATGACTTTTTCTCTTCATGAATGAAGAATTAACAAGAGATGCAGAGACACACACTTTCATACAAACACACACATACACACACACTTCCTACTGTTGACTCACACTGTTACACACACACACTTTCTACTGTTGACTCACACTGTCACACACACACACACACACACACACACACACACACACACACACACACACACACACACACACACACACACACACACACATTATACTGTTGACTCACACTGTCACACACACACACACTTTCTACTGTTGACTCACACTGTCACACACACACACTGTCACACACACTATAGTCATGTGACTGAACTGATGACGTTTGTATATAAACAAAACATTAATGACATGAAGTGACAACGGGTCGTTTGTGTTCAATGTAAAACATGTTTTGAGTCAAAGTTGTAAGTGAGTCAAGAAACATGTTTCTATTGAAGAACTTCATCCTTCACGAGACTCACAACGACCTCCAGCCAGTGAAGAGTTTGAAGGAGAAATGTGAGTTCTTCTACTGGAGCAGCTCAGAAGAGTTTTGTATGAACTGCAGGCGAAAGACATCCTTCTTGTTTAGACAGAAAATAAACTGTTAGTGTCTCATCATAACAAAGTTATGATGAGACACTAACAGTTGAAGTAAAACTATAGTCGATTAAGAAAAAACTAAACAATTCAACAATGAGTGAATCACTGCAGTGAACTATGATGAGGAAAAACTTCCTTTTAGAAGAAACCTGGAGCAGAACCAGACTCATTGTTGACTCCTGCTGCGACCGGCTGGGGGGAAGGATGGGGGGGTAGACAGATGGATAAGGAGAGGAGTGAGGGAGGATATAGTGAGAAAAAATAGGAGGATACAGTGAGAGAAAAGAGGAGAGAAGAGTGAGGGAGGATACAGTGAGAGAAAAGAAGAGAGAAGAGTGAGGGAGGATACAGTGAGAGAAAAGAAGAGAGAAGAGTGAGGGAGGATACAGTGAGAGAAAAGAAGAGTGAGGGAGGATACAGTGAGAGAAAAGAAGAGAGAAGAGTGAGGGAGGATACAGTGAGAGAAAAGAAGAGAGAAGAGTGAGGGAGGATATAGTAAGAGAAAAGAGGAGAGAAGAGTGAGGGAGGATACAGTGAGAGAAAAGAAGAGAGAAGAGTGAGGGAGGATACAGTGAGAGAAAAGAAGGGAGAAGAGTGAGGGAGGATACAGTGAGAGAAAAGAAGAGAGAGGAGTGAGGGAGGATATAGTAAGAGAAAAGAGGAGAGAAGAGTGAGGGAGGATACAGTGAGAGAAAAGAAGAGAGAAGAGTGAGGGAGGATATAGTAAGAGAAAAGAGGAGAGAAGAGTGAGGGAGGATACAGTGAGAAAAAAGGGGAGAGAAGAGTGAGGGAGGATACAGTGAGAGAAAAGAGGAGAAACGAGTGAGGGAGGATACAGTGAGAGAAAAGAGGAGAGAAGAGTGAGCGAGGATACAGTGAGAGAAAAGAGGAGAGAAGAGTGAGGGAGGATACAGTGAGAGAAAAGAAGAGAGAAGAGTGAGGGAGGATACAGTGAGAGAAAAGAAGAGAGAAGAGTGAGGGAGGATACAGTGAGAGAAAAGAAGAGAGAAGAGTGAGGGAGGATACAGTGAGAGAAAAGAAGAGAGAAGAGTGAGGGAGGATACAGTGAGAGAAAAGAGGAGTGAGGGAGGATACAGTGAGAAAAAAGAGGAGAGAAGAGTGAGGGAGGATACAGTGAGAGAAAAGAAGAGAGAAGAGTGAGGGAGGATACAGTGAGAGAAAAGAAGAGAGAAGAGTGAGGGAGGATACAGTGAGAGAAAAGAGGAGTGAGGGAGGATACAGTGAGAGAAAAGAAGAGAGAAGAGTGAGGGAGGATACAGTGAGAGAAAAGAAGAGAGAAGAGTGAGGGAGGATACAGTGAGAGAAAAGAGGAGAGAAGAGTGAGGGAGGATACAGTGATAGAAAAGAGGAGAGAAGAGTGAGGGAGGATACAGTGAGAGAAAAGAGGAGAGAAGAGTGAGGGAGGATACAGTGATAGAAAAGAGGAGAGAAGAGTGAGGGAGGATACAGTGAGAGAAAAGAAGAGAGAAGAGTGAGGGAGGATACAGTGAGAGAAAAGAAGAGAGAAGAGTGAGGGAGGATACAGTGAGAGAAAAGAAGAGAGAAGAGTGAGGGAGGATACAGTGAGAGAAAAGAAGAGAGACGAGTGAGGGAGGATACAGTGAGAGAAAAGAGGAGTGAGGGAGGATACAGTGAGAGAAAAGAGGAGAGAAGAGTGAGGGAGGATACAGTGAGAAAAAAGAGGAGAGAAGAGTGAGGGAGGATACAGTGAGAGAAAAGAAGAGAGAAGAGTGAGGGAGGATACAGTGAGAGAAAAGAAGAGAGAAGAGTGAGGGAGGATACAGTGAGAGAAAAGAAGAGAGAAGAGTGAGGGAGGATACAGTGAGAGAAAAGAAGAGAGAAGAGTGAGGGAGGATACAGTGAGAGAAAAGAAGAGAGAAGAGTGAGGGAGGATATAGTAAGAGAAAAGAGGAGAGAAGAGTGAGGGAGGACACAGTGAGAGAAAAGAAGAGAGAAGAGTGAGGGAGGATACAGTGAGAGAAAAGAAGAGAGAAGAGTGAGGGAGGATATAGTAAGAGAAAAGAGGAGAGAAGAGTGAGGGAGGATACAGTGAGTGAAAAGAAGAGAGAAGAGTGAGGGAGGATACAGTGAGAGAAAAGAAGAGAGAAGAGTGAGGGAGGATACAGTGAGAGAAAAGAGGAGTGAGGGAGGATACAGTGAGAGAAAAGAAGAGAGAAGAGTGAGGGAGGATACAGTGAGAGAAAAGAAGAGAGAAGAGTGAGGGAGGATACAGTGAGAGAAAAGAGGAGAAACGAGTGAGGGAGGATACAGTGAGAGAAAAGAGGAGAGAAGAGTGAGCGAGGATACAGTGAGAGAAAAGAGGAGAGAAGAGTGAGGGAGGATACAGTGAGAGAAAAGAAGAGAGAAGAGTGAGGGAGGATACAGTGAGAGAAAAGAAGAGAGAAGAGTGAGGGAGGATACAGTGAGAGAAAAGAAGAGAGAAGAGTGAGGGAGGATACAGTGAGAGAAAAGAAGAGAGAAGAGTGAGGGAGGATACAGTGAGAGAAAAGAGGAGTGAGGGAGGATACAGTGAGAAAAAAGAGGAGAGAAGAGTGAGGGAGGATACAGTGAGAGAAAAGAAGAGAGAAGAGTGAGGGAGGATACAGTGAGAGAAAAGAAGAGAGAAGAGTGAGGGAGGATACAGTGAGAGAAAAGAGGAGTGAGGGAGGATACAGTGAGAGAAAAGAAGAGAGAAGAGTGAGGGAGGATACAGTGAGAGAAAAGAGGAGAAATGAGTGAGGGAGGATACAGTGAGAGAAAAGAGGAGAGAAGAGTGAGGGAGGATACAGTGATAGAAAAGAGGAGAGAAGAGTGAGGGAGGATACAGTGAGAGAAAAGAAGAGAGAAGAGTGAGGGAGGATACAGTGAGAGAAAAGAAGTAAGAAGAGTGAGGGAGGATACAGTGAGAGAAAAGAGGAGAGAAGAGTGAGGGAGGGATACAGTGAGAGAAAAGAGGAGAGAAGAGTGAGGGAGGATACAGTGAGAGAAAAGAGGAGAGAAGAGTGAGGGAGGATACAGTGAGAGAAAAGAGGAGAGAAGAGTGAGGGAGGATACAGTGAGAGAAAAGAAGTAAGAAGAGTGAGGGAGGATACAGTGAGAGAAAAGAAGAGAGAAGAGTGAGGGAGGATACAGTGAGAGAAAAGAGGAGTGAGGGAGGATACAGTGAGAAAAAAGAGGAGAGAAGAGTGAGGGAGGATACAGTGAGAGGAGAGAAGAGTGAGGGAGGATACAGTGAGAGAAAAGAAGAGAGAAGAGTGAGGGAGGATACAGTGAGAGGAGAGAAGAGTGAGGGAGGATACAGTGAGAGAAAAGAAGAGAGAAGAGTGAGGGAGGATACAGTGAGAGAAAAGAAGAGAGAAGAGTGAGGGAGGATACAGTGAGAGAAAAGAAGAGAGAAGAGTGAGGGAGGATACAGTGAGAGAAAAGAAGTGAGAAGAGTGAGGGAGGATACAGTGAGAGAAAAGAAGAGAGAAGAGTGAGGGAGGATACAGTGAGAGAAAAGAGGAGTGAGGGAGGATACAGTGAGAAAAAAGAGGAGAGAAGAGTGAGGGAGGATACAGTGAGAGAATAGAGAAGAGTGAGGGAGGATACAGTGAGAGAAAAGAAGAGAGAAGAGTGAGGGAGGATACAGTGAGAGGAGAGAAGAGTGAGGGAGGATACAGTGAGAGAAAAGAAGAGAAAAGAGTGAGGGAGGATACAGTGAGAGAAGAGAAGAGTGAGGGAGGATTCAGTGAGAGAAAAGAAGAGAGAAGAGTGAGGGAGGATACAGTGAGAGAAAAGAGGAGTGAGGGAGGATACAGTGAGAGAAGAGAGAAGAGTGAGGGAGGATACAGTGAGAGAAAAGAGGAGAAACGAGTGAGGGAGGATACAGTGAGAGAAAAGAGGAGAGAAGAGTGAGGGAGGATACAGTGAGAGAAAAGAAGAGAGAAGAGTGAGGGAGGATACAGTGAGAGAAAAGAAGAGAGAAGAGTGAGGGCGGATACAGTGAGAGAAAAGAAGAGTGAGGGAGGATACAGTGAGAGAAAAGAAGAGAGAAGAGTGAGGGAGGATACAGTGAGAGAAAAGAAGAGTGAGGGAGGATACAGTGAGAAAAAAGAGGAGAGAACAGTGAGGGAGGATATAGTGAGAGAAAAGAGGAGAGAAGAGTGAGGGAGGATACAGTGAGAGAAAAGAAGAGAGAAGAGTGAGGGAGGATACAGTGAGAGAAAAGAAGAGTGAGGGAGGATACAGTGAGAGAAAAGAAGAGAGAAGAGTGAGGGAGGATACAGTGAGAGAAAAGAAGAGTGAAGGAGTATACAGTGAGAGAAAAGAAGAGAGGAGAGTGAGGGAGGATACAGTGAGAGAAAAGAGGAGAGAAGAGTGAGGGAGGATACAGTGAGAGAAAAGAAGAGAGAAGAGTGAGGGAGGATACAGTGAGAGGAGAGAAGAGTGAGGGAGGATACAGTGAGAGAAAAGAAGAGAGAAGAGTGAGGGAGGATACAGTGAGAGAAAAGAAGAGAGAAGAGTGAGGGAGGATACAGTGAGAGAAAAGAAGAGAGAAGAGTGAGGGAGGATACAGTGAGAGAAAAGAAGTGAGAAGAGTGAGGGAGGATACAGTGAGAGAAAAGAAGAGAGAAGAGTGAGGGAGGATACAGTGAGAGAAAAGAGGAGTGAGGGAGGATACAGTGAGAAAAAAGAGGAGAGAAGAGTGAGGGAGGATACAGTGAGAGAATAGAGAAGAGTGAGGGAGGATACAGTGAGAGAAAAGAAGAGAGAAGAGTGAGGGAGGATACAGTGAGAGGAGAGAAGAGTGAGGGAGGATACAGTGAGAGAAAAGAAGAGAAAAGAGTGAGGGAGGATACAGTGAGAGAAGAGAAGAGTGAGGGAGGATTCAGTGAGAGAAAAGAAGAGAGAAGAGTGAGGGAGGATACAGTGAGAGAAAAGAGGAGTGAGGGAGGATACAGTGAGAGAAGAGAGAAGAGTGAGGGAGGATACAGTGAGAGAAAAGAGGAGAAACGAGTGAGGGAGGATACAGTGAGAGAAAAGAGGAGAGAAGAGTGAGGGAGGATACAGTGAGAGAAAAGAAGAGAGAAGAGTGAGGGAGGATACAGTGAGAGAAAAGAAGAGAGAAGAGTGAGGGCGGATACAGTGAGAGAAAAGAAGAGTGAGGGAGGATACAGTGAGAGAAAAGAAGAGAGAAGAGTGAGGGAGGATACAGTGAGAGAAAAGAAGAGTGAGGGAGGATACAGTGAGAAAAAAGAGGAGAGAACAGTGAGGGAGGATATAGTGAGAGAAAAGAGGAGAGAAGAGTGAGGGAGGATACAGTGAGAGAAAAGAAGAGAGAAGAGTGAGGGAGGATACAGTGAGAGAAAAGAAGAGTGAGGGAGGATACAGTGAGAGAAAAGAAGAGAGAAGAGTGAGGGAGGATAGAGTGAGAGAAAAGAAGAGTGAAGGAGTATACAGTGAGAGAAAAGAAGAGAGGAGAGTGAGGGAGGATACAGTGAGAGAAAAGAGGAAAGAAGAGTGAGGGAGGATACAGTGAGAGAAAAGAAGAGAGAAGGTGAGGGAGGATACAGTGAGAGAAAAGAAGAGTGAGGGAGGATACAGTGAGAGAAAAGAAGAGAGAAGAGTGAGGGAGGATACAGTGAGAGAAAAGAAGAGAGAAGAGTGAGGGAGGATACAGTGAGAGAAAAGAAGAGAGAAGAGTGAGGGAGGATACAGTGAGAGAAAAGAAGAGAGAAGAGTGAGGGAGGATACAGTGAGAGAAAAGAGGAGTGAGGGAGGATACAGTGAGAGAAAAGAAGAGAGAAGAGTGAGGGAGGATACAGTGAGAGAAAAGGAGAGTGAGGGAGGATACAGTGAGAGAAAAGAAGAGAGAAGAGTGAGGGAGGATACAGTGAGAGAAAAGAAGAGAGAAGAGTGAGGGAGGATACAGTGAGAGAAAAGAAGAGAGAAGAGTGAGGGAGGATACAGTGAGAGAAAAGAAGAGAGAAGAGTGAGGGAGGATACAGTGAGAGAAAAGAGGAGTGAGGGAGGATACAGTGAGAAAAAAGAGGAGAGAAGAGTGAGGGAGGATACAGTGAGAGAAAAGAAGAGAGAAGAGTGAGGGAGGATACAGTGAGAGAAAAGAGGAGTGAGGGAGGATACAGTGAGAAAAAAGAGGAGAGAAGAGTGAGGGAGGATACAGTGAGAGAAAAGAAGAGAGAAGAGTGAGGGAGGATACAGTGAGAGAAAAGAAGAGAGAAGAGTGAGGGAGGATACAGTGAGAAAAAAGAGGAGAGAAGAGTGAGGGAGGATACAGTGAGAGAAAAGAAGAGAGAAGAGTGAGGGAGGATACAGTGAGAGAAAAGAAGAGAGAAGAGTGAGGGAGGATACAGTGAGAGAAAAGAGGAGTGAGGGAGGATACAGTGAGAAAAAAGAGGAGAGAAGAGTGAGGGAGGATACAGTGAGAGAAAAGAAGAGAGAAGAGTGAGGGAGGATACAGTGAGAAAAAAGAGGAGAGAAGAGTGAGGGAGGATACAGTGAGAAAAAAGAGGAGAGAAGAGTGAGGGAGGATACAGTGAGAGAAAAGAAGAGAGAAGAGTGAGGGAGGATACAGTGAGAAAAAGAGGAGAGAAGAGTGAGGGAGGATACAGTGAGAAAAAAGAGGAGAGAAGAGTGAGGGAGGATACAGTGAGAGAAAAGAAGAGAGAAGAGTGAGGGAGGATACAGTGAGAAAAAGAGGAGAGAAGAGTGAGGGAGGATACAGTGAGAGGAAAGATAGAAAGAGATTCTAACTATAGCAGCTTCAGATCAACAGTTAATTATATGTACTGACTGGACTGAAGCCAGTAGTTGGTTCCACAGCAGAGGGGCTTGAAAACTGAAGGCCCTGGCTCCAAATCTACATTTAGAAATTTGTGGTATAACTAATAGATGTGAGTTTAAGATGTAACTAGAGGTTGATAGTTATAATAATAGTAATAAACACAAACTGTGGAGTCACACAAACACACACTGACGAGTCACACAAACACACACTGACGAGTCACAAAAACACACACTGACCAGTCACACAAACACACACTGACCAGTCACACAAACTGTGGAGTCACAAAAACACAAACTGTCGAGTCACAAAAACACAAACTGTCGAGTCAGACAAACACAAACTGTCGAGTCACAAAAACACAAACTGTCAAGTCACACAAACACAAACTGTGGAGTCACACAAACAGTCGAGTCACACAAACGCACACTGACGAGTCACACAAACGCACACTGACGAGTCACACAAACGCACACTGACGAGTCACACAAACATACACCGACGAGTCACACAAACTGTGGAGTCACAAAAACACAAACTGTCGAGTCAGACAAACACAAACTGTGGAGTCACACAAACACAAACTGTCGAGTCAGACAAACACAAATTGTGGAGTCACAAAAACACAAACTGTCAAGTCACACAAACACAAACTGTGTGTAGTAACAACTGTTGAAGCACAAACTGTTGTGAGTCGACGTCAACATGGTTGTGTAGTAACAACTGTTGAAGCAAACACTGTTGTGAGTCGGCGTCAACATGGTTGTGTTGTAACAACTGTTGAAGCACAAACTGTTGTGAGTCGACGTCAACATGGTTGTGTAGTAACAACTGTTGAAGCACACACTGTTGTGAGTCGACGTCAACATGGTTGTGTAGTTGTGAGTCATTAGCTAATGACTTCCTGCTGAAATTGGATCTGCTGCAGAGAGACGTGGACTCAAGTGTTTTCAGGAGGAAGAAACTCTTTGTCGTTTCTCCGTCACTTCATGTCATTAAAGGTCTACAAATTCTTAATCCACTTCTCTACTGGAGGATTAGACGACAAATGATCTCTCGTCATGTAACATGTTCACGTGTTGATCTCTCGTCATGTAACATGTTCACGTGTTGATCTCTCGTCATGTAACATGTTCACGTGTTGATCTCTCGTCATGTAACATGTTCACGTGTTGATCTCTCGTCATGTAACATGTTCACGTATTGATCTCTCGTCATGTAATATGTTCACATGTTGATCTCTCGTCATGTAACATGTTCACATGTTGATCTCTCATCATGTTACATGTTCACGTGTTGATCTCTCGTCATGTTACATGTTCACGTGTTGATCTCTCTTCATGTAACATGTCCACGTGTTGATCTCTCGCCATGTAACATGTTCACATGTTGATCTCTCGTCATGTAACATGTTCACGTGTTGATCTCTCGTCATGTAACATGTTCACGTGTTGATCTCTCGTCATGTAACATGTTCACGTGTTGATCTCTCGTCATGTAACATGTTCACGTGTTGATCTCTCGTCATGTAACATGTTCACGTATTGATCTCTCGTCATGTAACATGTTCACATGTTGATCTCTCGTCATGTAACATGTTCACATGTTGATCTCTCATCATGTTACATGTTCACGTGTTGATCTCTCGTCATGTTACATGTTCACGTGTTGATCTCTCTTCATGTAACATGTCCACGTGTTGATCTCTCGTCATGTAACATGTTCACATGTTGATCTCTCGTCATGTAACATGTTCACGTGTTGATCTCTCGTCATGTAACATGTTCACGTGTTGATCTCTCGTCATGTAACATGTTCACATGTTGATCTCTCGTCATGTTACATGTTCACGTGTTGATCTCTCGTCATGTTACATGTTCACGTGTTGATCTCTCGTCATGTAACATGTCCACGTGTTGATCTCTCATCATGTAACATGTTCACGTTTTGATCTCTCGTCATGTAACATGTTCACGTGTTGATCTCTCGTCATGTAACATGTTCACGTTTTGATCTCTCGTCATGTAACATGTTCACGTATTGATCTCTCGTCATGTAACATGTTCACATGTTGATCTCTCGTCATGTAACATGTTCACGTGTTGATCTCTCATCATGTTACATGTTCACGTGTTGATCTCTCGTCATGTTACATGTTCACGTGTTGATCTCTCGTCATGTAACATGTTCACGTGTTGATCTCTCGTCATGTAACATGTTCACATGTTGATCTCTCGTCATGTAACATGTTCACGTGTTGATCTCTCGTCATGTTACATGTTCACGTGTTGATCTCTCGTCATGTAACATGTTCACGTATTGATCTCTCGTCATGTAACATGTTCACATGTTGATCTCTCGTCATGTAACATGTTCACGTGTTGATCTCTCATCATGTTACATGTTCACGTGTTGATCTCTCGTCATGTAACATGTTCACGTGTTGATCTCTCATCATGTTACATGTTCACGTGTTGATCTCTCATCATGTAACATGTCCACGTGTTGATCTCTCGTCATGTAACATGTTCACATGTTGATCTCTCGTCATGTTACATGTTCACGTATTGATCTCTCGTCATGTAACATGTTCACATGTTGATCTCTCGTCATGTAACATGTTCACATGTTGATCTCTCATCATGTAACATGTTCACGTGTTGATCTCTCGTCATGTAACATGTTCACATGTTGATCTCTCGTCATGTAACATGTTCACGTGTTGATCTCTCGTCATGTAACATGTTCACGTGTTGATCTCTCGTCATGTAACATGTTCACATGTTGATCTCTCGTCATGTAACATGTTCACGTGTTGATCTCTCATCATGTAACATGTTCACGTGTTGATCTCTCGTCATGTAACATGTTCACATGTTGATCTCTCGTCATGTAACATGTTCACGTGTTGATCTCTCGTCATGTAACATGTTCACGTATTGATCTCTCGTCATGTAACATGTTCACATGTTGATCTCTCGTCATGTAACATGTTCACATGTTGATCTCTCATCATGTAACATGTTCACGTTTTGATCTCTCGTCATGTAACATGTTCACGTGTTGATCTCTCGTCATGTAACATGTTCACGTTTTGATCTCTCGTCATGTAACATGTTCACGTATTGATCTCTCGTCATGTAACATGTTCACATGTTGATCTCTCGTCATGTAACATGTTCACGTGTTGATCTCTCTTCATGTAACATGTTCACGTGTTGATCTCTCGTCATGTAACATGTTCACGTGTTGATCTCTCGTCATGTAACATGTTCACGTGTTGATCTCTCTTCATGTAACATGTTCACGTGTTGATCTCTCGTCATGTAACATGTTCACGTGTTGATCTCTCGTCATGTAACATGTTCACGTGTTGATCTCTCGTCATGTAACATGTTCACGTGTTGATCTCTCGTCATGTAACATGTCCACGTGTTGATCTCTCGTCATGTAACATGTTCACGTGTTGATCTCTCGTCATGTAACATGTTCACGTTTTGATCTCTCGTCATGTAACATGTTCACGTATTGATCTCTCGTCATGTAACATGTTCACATGTTGATCTCTCGTCATGTAACATGTTCACGTGTTGATCTCTCTTCATGTAACATGTTCACGTGTTGATCTCTCGTCATGTAACATGTTCACGTGTTGATCTCTCGTCATGTAACATGTTCACGTGTTGATCTCTCGTCATGTAACATGTTCACATGTTGATCTCTCGTCATGTAACATGTTCACGTGTTGATCTCTCGTCATGTAACATGTTCACGTGTTGATCTCTCATCATGTTACATGTTCACGTGTTGATCTCTCGTCATGTTACATGTTCACGTGTTGATCTCTCTTCATGTAACATGTCCACGTGTTGATCTCTCGTCATGTAACATGTTCACATGTTGATCTCTCGTCATGTTACATGTTCACGTATTGATCTCTCGTCATGTAACATGTTCACATGTTGATCTCTCGTCATGTAACATGTTCACATGTTGATCTCTCATCATGTAACATGTTCACGTGTTGATCTCTCGTCATGTAACATGTTCACGTGTTGATCTCTCGTCATGTAACATGTTCACGTGTTGATCTCTCGTCATGTAACATGTTCACATGTTGATCTCTCGTCATGTTACATGTTCACGTATTGATCTCTCGTCATGTAACATGTTCACATGTTGATCTCTCGTCATGTAACATGTTCACATGTTGATCTCTCATCATGTAACATGTTCACGTTTTGATCTCTCGTCATGTAACATGTTCACGTGTTGATCTCTCGTCATGTAACATGTTCACGTTTTGATCTCTCGTCATGTAACATGTTCACGTATTGATCTCTCGTCATGTAACATGTTCACATGTTGATCTCTCGTCATGTAACATGTTCACGTGTTGATCTCTCTTCATGTAACATGTTCACGTGTTGATCTCTCGTCATGTAACATGTTCACGTGTTGATCTCTCGTCATGTAACATGTTCACGTGTTGATCTCTCTTCATGTAACATGTTCACGTGTTGATCTCTCGTCATGTAACATGTTCACGTGTTGATCTCTCGTCATGTAACATGTTCACGTGTTGATCTCTCGTCATGTAACATGTTCACGTGTTGATCTCTCGTCATGTAACATGTCCACGTGTTGATCTCTCGTCATGTAACATGTCCACGTGTTGATCTCTCGTCATGTAACATGTTCACGTGTTGATCTCTCGTCATGTAATATGTTCACGTGTTGATCTCTCGTCATGTAACATGTTCACGTGTTGATCTCTCGTCATGTAACATGTTCACGTGTTGATCTCTCGTCATGTAACATGTTCACGTATTGATCTCTCGTCATGTAACATGTTCACATGTTGATCTCTCGTCATGTAACATGTTCACGTGTTGATCTCTCTTCATGAAACATGTTCACGTGTTGATCTCTCGTCATGTAACATGTTCACGTGTTGATCTCTCGTCATGTAACATGTCCACGTGTTGATCTCTCGTCATGTAATATGTTCACGTGTTGATCTCTCGTCATGTAACATGTTCACGTGTTGATCTCTCGTCATGTAACATGTTCACGTGTTGATCTCTCGTCATGTAACATGTTCACCTGTTGATCTCTCGTCATGTAACATGTTCACGTATTGATCTCTCGTCATGTAACATGTTCACGTGTTGATCTCTCGTCATGTAACATGTTCACATGTTGATATCTCGTCATGTAACATGTTCACATGTTGATCTCTCGTCATGTAACATGTCCACGTGTTGATCTCTCGTCATGTAACATGTTCACATGTTGATCTCTCGTCATGTAACATGTTCAGGTGTGGATCTCTCTTCATGTAACATGTTCACGTGTTGATCTCTCGTCATGTAACATGTTCACGTGTTGATCTCTCGTCATGTAACATGTCCACGTGTTGATCTCTCGTCATGTAACATGTTCACATGTTGATCTCTCGTCATGTAACATGTTCACGTGTTAATCTCTCGTCATGTAACATGTCCAACGTGTTGATCTCTCGTCATGTAACATGTTCACGTGTTGATCTCTCGTCATGTAACATGTCCAACGTGTTGATCTCTCGTCATGTAACATGTTCACGTGTTGATCTCTCGTCATGTAACATGTTCATGTGTTGATCTCTCGTCATGTAACATGTCCACGTGTTGATCTCTCGTCATGTAACATGTTCACGTGTTGATCTCTCGTCATGTAACATGTTCACGTGTTGATCTCTCGTCATGTAACATGTCCACGTATTGATCTCTCGTCATGTAACATGTCCACGTGTTGATCTCTCGTCATGTAACATGTCCACGTGTTTATCTCTCGTCATGTAACATGTCCACGTGTTTATCTCTCGTCATGTAACATGTTCACGTGTTAATCTCTCGTCATGTAACATGTTCACGTGTTGATCTCTCGTCATGTAACATGTCCACGTGTTGATCTCTCGTCATGTAACATGTCCAAGTGTTGATCTCTCGTCATGTAACATGTTCAGATGTTAATCTCTCGTCATGTAACATGTTTACGTGTTGATCTCTCGTCATGTTACATGTTCACGTGTTAATCTCTCGTCATGTAACATGTTCACGTGTTGATCTCTCGTCATGTAACATGTCCACGTATTGACCTCTCGTCATGTTACATGTTCACGTGTTGATCTCTCGTCATGTAACATGTTCACGTGTTGATCTCTCATCATGTAACATGTCCACGTATTGATCTCTCGTCATGTAACATGTTCACGTGTTAATCTCTCGTCATGTAACATGTCCACGTGTTGTTCTCTCGACATGTAACATGTTCACGTGTTGATCTCTCGTCATGTAACATGTCCACGTGTTGATCTCTCGTCATGTAACATGTTCACGTGTTAATCTCTCGTCATGTAACATGTCCACGTATTGACCTCTCGTCATGTTACATGTTCACGTGTTGATCTCTCGTCATGTAACATGTTCACGTGTTGATCTCTCATCATGTAACATGTCCACGTATTGATCTCTCGTCATGTAACATGTTCACGTGTTAATCTCTCGTCATGTAACATGTTCACGTGTTGATTTCTCGACATGTAACATGTTCACGTGTTGATCTCTCGTCATGTAACATGTCCACGTGTTGATCTCTCGTCATGTAACATGTTCACGTGTTGATCTCTCGTCATGTAACATGTCCACGTGTTGATCTCTCGTCATGTAACATGTCCACGTGTTGATCTCTCGTCATGTAACATGTCCACGTGTTGATCTCTCTTCATGTAACATGTCCACGTATTGATCTCTCGTCATGTAACATGTCCACGTGTTGATCTCTCGCCATGTAACATGTCCACGTGTTGATCTCTCGACATGTAACATGTCCACGTGTTGATCTCTCGTCATGTAACATGTTCACGTGTTGATCTCTCTTGTCATGTAACATGTCCACGTGTTGATCTCTCTTGTCATGTAACATGTTCACATGTTGATCTCTCTTGTCATGTAACATGTTCACATGTTGATCTCTCGTCATGTAACATGTTCACGTGTTGATCTCTCGTCATGTAACATGTCCACGTGTTGATCTCTCGTCATGTAACATGTTCACATGTTGATCTCTCTTGTCATGTAACATGTTCACATGTTGATCTCTCGTCATGTAACATGTCCACGTGTTGATCTCTCGTCATGTAACATGTCCACGTGTTGATCTCTCGCCATGTAACATGTCCACGTGTTGATCTCTCGTCATGTAACATGTTCACGTGTTGATCTCTCGTCATGTAACATGTCCACGTGTTGATCTCTCGTCATGTAACATGTCCACGTGTTGATCTCTCGTCATGTAACATGTCCACGTGTTGATCTCTCGTCATGTAACATGTTCACGTGTTGATCTCTCGTCATGTAACATGTTCACATGTTGATCTCTCGCCATGTAACATGTTCACGTGTTGATCTCTCGTCATGTAACATGTTCACATGTTGATCTCTCGTCATGTAACATGTTCACGTGTTGATCTCTCGTCATGTAACATGTTCACGTGTTGATCTCTCGTCATGTAACATGTTCACATGTTGATCTCTCGTCATGTAACATGTCCACGTGTTGATCTCTCTTATCATGTAACATGTCCACGTGTTGATCTCTCTTTTCATGTAACATGTTCACATGTTGATCTCTCGTCATGTAACATGTTGATCTCTCTTGTCATGTAACATGTCCACGTGTTGATCTCTCTTGTCATGTAACATGTTCACGTGTTGATCTCTCATCATGTAACATGTTCACATGTTGATCTCTCTTGTCATGTAACATGTCCACGTGTTGATCTCTCTTGTCATGTAACATGTTCACATGTTGATCTCTCGTCATGTAACATGTCCACGTGTTGATCTCTCTTGTCATGTAACATGTTCACATGTTGATCTCTCATCATGTAACATGTTCACATGTTGATCTCTCTTGTCATGTAACATGTCCACGTGTTGATCTCTCGTCATTTAACATGTCCACGTGTTGATCTCTCTTGTCATGTAACATGTCCACGTGTTGATCTCTCTTTTCATGTAACATGTTCACATGTTGATCTCTCGTCATGTAACATGTCCACGTGTTGATCTCTCTTGTCATGTAACATGTCCACGTGTTGATCTCTCTTTTCATGTAACATGTTCACATGTTGATCTCTCGTCATTTAACATGTTCACGTGTTGATCTCTCGTCATGTAACATGTCCACGTGTTGATCTCTCGTCATGTAACATGTCCACGTGTTGACCTCTCGTCATGTAACATGTTCACATGTTGATCTCTCGTCATGTAACATGTACACGTGTTGATCTCTCGTCATGTAACATGTCCACGTGTTGATCTCTCGTCATGTAACATGTCCACGTGTTGATCTCTCGTCATGTAACATGTCCACGTGTTGACCTCTCGTCATGTAACATGTCCACATGTTGATCTCTCGTCATGTAACATGTCCACGTGTTGATCTCTCGTCATGTAACATGTTCACATGTTGATCTCTCGTCATGTAACATGTCCACGTGTTGATCTCTCGTCAAGTAACATGTCCACGTGTTGATCTCTCGTCATGTAACATGTTCACGTGTTGATCTCTCGTCATGTAACATGTCCACGTGTTGATCTCTCGTCATGTAACATGTCCACGTGTTGATCTCTCGTCATGTAACATGTCCACGTGTTGATCTCTCGTCATGTAACATGTTCACATGTTGATCTCTCGTCATGTAACATGTTCACATGTTGATATCTCGTCATGTAACATGTCCACGTGTTGATCTCTCGTCATGTAACATGTCCACGTGTTGATCTCTCGTCATGTAACATGTTCACGTGTTGATCTCTCGTCATGTAACATGTCCACGTGTTGATCTCTCGTCATGTAACATGTTCACATGTTGATCTCTCGTCATGTAACATGTTCACATGTTGATATCTCGTCATGTAACATGTCCACGTGTTGATCTCTCGTCATGTAACATGTCCACGTGTTGATCTCTCGTCATGTAACATGTCCACGTGTTGATCTCTCGTCATGTAACATGTCCACGTGTTGAGCTCTCGTCATGTAACATGTTCACATGTTGATCTCTTGTCATGTAACATGTTCACGTGTTGATCTCTCGTCATGTAACATGTTCACGTGTTGATCTCTCGTCATGTAACATGTCCACGTGTTGAGCTCTCGTCATGTAACATGTTCACATGTTGATCTCTTGTCATGTAACATGTTCACGTGTTGCTCTCTCGTCATTTAACATGTCCACATGTTGATCTCTCGTCATGTAACATGTTCACATGTTGATCTCTCGTCATGTAACATGTTCACGTGTTGATCTCTCGTCATGTTACATGTTCACGTGTTGATCTCTCGTCATGTAACATGTTCACATGTTGATCTCTCATCATGTAACATGTCCACGTGTTGATCTCTCGTCATGTAACATGTTCACATGTTGTTCTCTCGTCATGTAACATGTCCACGTGTTGATCTCTCGTCATGTAACATGTCCACGTGTTGATCTCTCGTCATGTAACATGTTCACATGTTGATCTCTCGTCATGTAACATGTCCACGTGTTGATCCCTCATCATGTAACATGTCCACGTGTTGATCTCTCGTCATGTAACATGTTCACGTGTTGATCTCTCGTCATGTAACATGTTTACGTGTTGATCTCTCGTCATGTAACATGTCCACGTGTTGATCTCTCTCGTCATGTAACATGTTCACGTGTTGATCTCTCGTCATGTAACATGTTCACGTGTTGATCTCTCGTCATGTAACATGTCCACGTGTTGATCTCTCGTCATGTAACATGTCCACGTGTTGATCTCTCGTCATGTAACATGTCCACGTGTTGATCTCTCGTCATGTAACATGTCCACGTGTTGATCTCTCGTCATGTAACATGTCCACGTGTTGATCTCTCGTCATGTAACATGTTCACATGTTGATCTCTCGTCATGTAACATGTCCACGTGTTGATCTCTCTCGTCATGTAACATGTCCACGTGTTGATCTCTCGTCATGTAACATGTCCACGTGTTGATCTCTCGTCATGTAACATGTCCACGTGTTGATCTCTCGTCATGTAACATGTCCACGTGTTGATCTCTCTTTTCATGTAACATGTTCACATGTTGATCTCTCGTCATGTAACATGTTGATCTCTCTTGTCATGTAACATGTCCACGTGTTGATCTCTCTTTTCATGTAACATGTTCACATGTTGATCTCTCGTCATGTAACATGTTCACATGTTGATCTCTCGTCATGTAACATGTCCACGTGTTGATCTCTCTTGTCATGTAACATGTCCACGTGTTGATCTCTCTTGTCATGTAACATGTTCACGTGTTGATCTCTCATCATGTAACATGTTCACATGTTGATCTCTCTTGTCATGTAACATGTCCACGTGTTGATCTCTCTTTTCATGTAACATGTTCACATGTTGATCTCTCGTCATGTAACATGTCCACGTGTTGATCTCTCTTGTCATGTAACATGTCCACGTGTTGATCTCTCTTTTCATGTAACATGTTCACATGTTGATCTCTCGTCATTTAACATGTTCACGTGTTGATCTCTCGTCATGTAACATGTCCACGTGTTGATCTCTCGTCATGTAACATGTCCACGTGTTGACCTCTCGTCATGTAACATGTTCACATGTTGATCTCTCGTCATGTAACATGTACACGTGTTGATCTCTCGTCATGTAACATGTCCACGTGTTGATCTCTCGTCATGTAACATGTCCACGTGTTGATCTCTCGTCATGTAACATGTCCACGTGTTGACCTCTCGTCATGTAACATGTCCACGTGTTGATCTCTCGTCATGTAACATGTCCACGTGTTGATCTCTCGTCATGTAACATGTTCACATGTTGATCTCTCGTCATGTAACATGTCCACGTGTTGATCTCTCGTCAAGTAACATGTCCACGTGTTGATCTCTCGTCATGTAACATGTTCACGTGTTGATCTCTCGTCATGTAACATGTCCACGTGTTGATCTCTCGTCATGTAACATGTCCACGTGTTGATCTCTCGTCATGTAACATGTCCACGTGTTGATCTCTCGTCATGTAACATGTTCACGTGTTGATCTCTCGTCATGTAACATGTTCACATGTTGATATCTCGTCATGTAACATGTCCACGTGTTGATCTCTCGTCATGTAACATGTCCACGTGTTGATCTCTCGTCATGTAACATGTTCACGTGTTGATCTCTCGTCATGTAACATGTCCACGTGTTGATCTCTCGTCATGTAACATGTTCACATGTTGATCTCTCGTCATGTAACATGTTCACATGTTGATATCTCGTCATGTAACATGTCCACGTGTTGATCTCTCGTCATGTAACATGTCCACGTGTTGATCTCTCGTCATGTAACATGTTCACATGTTGATCTCTCGTCATGTAACATGTTCACGTGTTGATCTCTCGTCATGTAACATGTCCACGTGTTGAGCTCTCGTCATGTAACATGTTCACATGTTGATCTCTCGTCATGTAACATGTTCACGTGTTGATCTCTCTTCATTTAACATGTCCACATGTTGATCTCTCGTCATGTAACATGTTCACATGTTGATCTCTCGTCATGTAACATGTTCACGTGTTGATCTCTCGTCATGTTACATGTTCACGTGTTGATCTCTCGTCATGTAACATGTTCACATGTTGATCTCTCATCATGTAACATGTCCACGTGTTGATCTCTCGTCATGTAACATGTTCACATGTTGATCTCTCGTCATGTAACATGTCCACGTGTTGATCTCTCGTCATGTAACATGTCCACGTGTTGATCTCTCGTCATGTAACATGTTCACATGTTGATCTCTCGTCATGTAACATGTCCACGTGTTGATCCCTCATCATGTAACATGTCCACGTGTTGATCTCTCGTCATGTAACATGTTCACGTGTTGATCTCTCGTCATGTAACATGTTTACGTGTTGATCTCTCGTCATGTAACATGTCCACGTGTTGATCTCTCTCGTCATGTAACATGTTCACGTGTTGATCTCTCGTCATGTAACATGTTCACGTGTTGATCTCTCGTCATGTAACATGTCCACGTGTTGATCTCTCGTCATGTAACATGTCCACGTGTTGATCTCTCGTCATGTAACATGTCCACGTGTTGATCTCTCGTCATGTAACATGTCCACGTGTTGATCTCTCGTCATGTAACATGTCCACATGTTGATCTCTCGTCATGTAACATGTTCACATGTTGATCTCTCGTCATGTAACATGTCCACGTGTTGATCTCTCTCGTCATGTAACATGTCCACGTGTTGATCTCTCGTCATGTAACATGTCCACGTGTTGATCTCTCGTCATGTAACATGTCCACGTGTTGATCTCTCGTCATGTAACATGTCCACGTGTTGATCTCTCTTCATGTAACATGTTCACGTGTTGATCTCTCGTCATGTAACATGTCCACATGTTGATCTCTCGTCATGTAACATGTCCACATGTTGATCTCTCGTCATGTAACATGTCCACGTGTTGATCTCTCGTCATGTAACATGTCCACGTGTTGATCTCTCGTCATGTAACATGTTCACATGTTGATCTCTCGTCATGTAACATGTCCACGTGTTGATCTCTCGTCATGTAACATGTTCACGTGTTGATCTCTCGTCATGTAACATGTTCACGTGTTGATCTCTCGTCATGTAACATGTCCACGTGTTGATCTCTCGTCATGTAACATGTCCACGTGTTGATCTCTCATCATGTAACATGTTCACGTGTTGATCTCTCGTCATGTAACATGTCCACGTGTTGATCTCTCATCATGTAACATGTTCACATGTTGATCTCTCGTCATGTAACATGTCCACGTGTTGATCTCTCATCATGTAACATGTCCACGTGTTGATCTCTCGTCATGTAACATGTCCACGTGTTGATCTCTCATCATCTAACATGTTCACATGTTGATCTCTCGTCATGTAACATGTCCACGTGTTGATCTCTCGTCATGTAACATGTTCACGTG
The DNA here is from genome assembly GCF_982586985.1 of Callionymus lyra. Lineage (NCBI taxonomy): Eukaryota > Metazoa > Chordata > Actinopteri > Syngnathiformes > Callionymidae > Callionymus > Callionymus lyra. The sequence continues at coordinate 473,954 of NC_141819.1, forward strand.
TTGATCTCTCGTCATGTAACATGTCCACGTGTTGATCTCTCGTCATGTAACATGTTCACGTGTTGATCTCTCGTCATGTAACATGTTCACGTGTTGATCTCTCGTCATGTAACATGTTCACGTGTTGATCTCTCATCATGTAACATGTTCACGTGTTGATCTCTCGTCATGTAACATGTCCACGTGTTGATCTCTCTCGTCATGTAACATGTCCACGTGTTGATCTCTCGTCATGTAACATGTCCACGTGTTGATCTCTCGTCATGTAACATGTCCACGTGTTGATCTCTCGTCATGTAACATGTCCACATGTTGATCTCTCGTCATGTAACATGTCCACGTGTTGATCTCTCGTCATGTAACATGTCCACGTGTTGATCTCTCGTCATGTAACATGTCCACGTGTTGATCTCTCGTCATGTAACATGTCCACATGTTGATCTCTCGTCATGTAACATGTTCACGTGTTGATCTCTCGTCATATTACATGTCCACGTGTTGATCTCTCTCGTCATGTAACATGTTCACGTGTTGATCTCTCGTCATGTAACATGTCCACGTGTTGATCTCTCGTCATGTAACATGTTCACGTGTTGATCTCTCGTCATGTAACATGTCCACGTGTTGATCTCTCGTCATGTAACATGTTTACGTGTTGATCTCTCGTCATGTAACATGTTCACATGTTGATCTCTCGTCATGTAACATGTCCACGTGTTGATCTCTCTCGTCATGTAACATGTTCACGTGTTGATCTCTCGTCATGTAACATGTTCACGTGTTGATCTCTCGTCATGTAACATGTTCACGTGTTGATCTCTCGTCATGTAACATGTCCACATGTTGATCTCTCTTGTCATGTAACATGTTCACATGTTGATCTCTCGTCATGTAACATGTTCACGTGTTGATCTCTCGTCATGTAACATGTCCACATGTTGATCTCTCTCGTCATGTAACATGTTCACGTGTTGATCTCTCGTCATGTAACATGTCCACGTGTTGATCTCTCGTCATGTAACATGTCCACGTGTTGATCTCTCTTTTCATGTAACATGTTCACATGTTGATCTCTCGTCATGTAACATGTCCACGTGTTGATCTCTCTTGTCATGTAACATGTCCACGTGTTGATCTCTCTTGTCATGTAACATGTTCACGTGTTGATCTCTCATCATGTAACATGTCCACGTGTTGATCTCTCGTCATGTAACATGTTCACGTGTTGATCTCTCATCATGTAACATGTTCACGTGTTGATCTCTCGTCATGTAACATGTCCACGTGTTGATCTCTCGTCATGTAACATGTCCACGTGTTGATCTCTCGTCATGTAACATGTTCACGTGTTGATCTCTCGTCATGTAACATGTTCACATGTTGATATCTCGTCATGTAACATGTCCACGTGTTGATCTCTCGTCATGTAACATGTTCACGTGTTAATCTCTCGTCATGTAACATGTCCACGTGTTGATCTCTCGTCATGTAACATGTTCACGTGTTGATCTCTCGTCATGTAACATGTTCACATGTTGATCTCTCGTCATGTAACAGGTTCACGTGTTGATATCTCGTCATGTAACATGTACACGTGTTGATCTCTCGTCATGTAACATGTACACGTGTTGATCTCTCGTCATGTAACATGTCCACGTGTTAATCTCTCATCATGTAACATGTTCACGTGTTGATCTCTCGTCATGTAACATGTCCACGTGTTGATCTCTCGTCATGTAACATGTCCACGTGTTGATCTCTCGTCATGTAACATGTCCACGTGTTGATCTCTCGTCATGTAACATGTTCACGTGTTGATCTCTCGTCATGTAACATGTCCACGTGTTGATCTCTCGTCATGTAACATGTCCACGTGTTGATCTCTCATCATGTAAGATGTTCACGTGTTGATCTCTCGTCATGTAACATGTTCACGTGTTGATCTCTCGTCATGTAACATGTTCACGTGTTGATCTCTCGTCATGTAACATGTACACGTGTTGATCTCTCGTCATGTAACATGTTCACGTGTTGATCTCTCGTCATGTAACATGTCCACGTGTTGATCTCTCGTCATGTAACATGTTCACGTGTTGATCTCTCGTCATGTAACATGTCCACGTGTTGATCTCTCGTCATGTAACATGTCCACGTGTTGATCTCTCGTCATGTAAGATGTTCACATGTTGATCTCTCGTCATGTAACATGTTCACATGTTGATCTCTCTTCATGTAACATGTTCACGTGTTGATCTCTCGTCATGTAACATGTCCACGTGTTGATCTCTCGTCATGTAACATGTTCACGTGTTGACCTCTCGTCATGGAACATGTTCACGTGTTGATCTCTCGTCATGTAACATGTCCACGTGTTGATCTCTCGTCATGTAACATGTTCACGTGTTGATCTCTCGTCATGTAACATGTTCACGTGTTGATCTCTCGTCATGTAACATGTTAATCTCTCGTCATGTAACATGTCAACGTGTTGATCTCTCGTCATGTAACATGTCCACGTGTTGATCACTCGTCATGTAACATGTTCACGTGTTGATCTCTCGTCATGTAACATGTTCACGTGTTGATCTCTCGTCATGTAACATGTTAATCTCTCGTCATGTAACATGTCAACGTGTTGATCTCTCGTCATGTAACATGTCCACGTGTTGATCTCTCGTCATGTAACATGTTCACGTGTTGACCTCTCGTCATGGAACATGTTCACGTGTTGATCTCTCGTCATGTAACATGTCCACGTGTTGATCTCTCGTCATGTAACATGTTCACGTGTTGATCTCTCGTCATGTAACATGTAAGTAAGTAAGTAAGTAATATATATTTATATAGCGCTTTTCGAGACCAGGGTCACATGTTCACGTGTTCATCTCTCGTCATGTAACATGTTAATCTCTCGTCATGTAACATGTCCACATGTCGATCTCTCGTCATGTAACATGTTCACATGTTGATCTCTCGTCATGTAACATGTCCACGTGTTGATCTCTCGTCATGTAACATGTCCACGTGTTGATCTCTCGTCATGTAACATGTCCACGTGTTGATCTCTCGTCATGTAACATGTTCACGTGTTGATCTCTCGTCATGTAACATGTTCACATGTTGATCTCTCGTCATGTAACATGTTCACATGTTGATCTCTCGTCATGTAACATGTTCACGTGCTGATCTCTCGTCATGTAACATGTTCACGTGCTGATCTCTCGTCATGTAACATGTTCACGTGCTGATCTCTCGTCATGTAACATGTCCACGTGTTGATCTCTCGTCATGTAACATGTTCACGTGCTGATCTCTCGTCATGTAACATGTTCACGTGTTGATCTCTCGTCATGTAACATGTTCACGTGTTGATCTCTCGTCATGTAACATGTTCACGTGTTGATCTCTCGTCATGTAACATGTTCACATGTTGATCTCTCGTCATGTAACATGTTCACGTGCTGATCTCTCGTCATGTAACATGTTCACGTGTTGATCTCTCGTCATGTAACATGTCCACGTGTTGATCTCTCGTCATGTAACATGTCCACGTGTTGATCTCTCGTCATGTAACATGTTCACGTGCTGATCTCTCGTCATGTAATATGTTCACATGTTGATCTCTCGTCATGTAACATGTTCACATGTTGATCTCTCGTCATGTTACATGTTCACGTGTTGATCTCTCGTCATGTAACATGTTCACATGTTGATCTCTCGTCATGTAACAGGTTCACGTGTTGATCTCTCGTCATGTAACATGTCCACGTGTTAATCTCTCATCATGTAACATGTTCACATGTTGATCTCTCATCATGTAACATGTCCACGTGTTGATCTCTCGTCATGTAACATGTTCACATGTTGATCTCTCGTCATGTAACATGTTCACATGTTGATCTCTCGTCATGTAACATGTCCACGTGTTGATCTCTCGTCATGTAACATGTCCACGTGTTGATCTCTCGTCATGTAACATGTCCACGTGTTGATCTCTCGTCATGTAACATGTTCACATGTTAATCTCTCGTCATGTAAAATGTCCACGTGTTGATCTCTCGTCATGTAACATGTTCACATGTTGATCTCTCGTCATGTAACATGTCCACGTGTTGATCTCTCGTCATGTAACATGTTCACATGTTAATCTCTCGTCATGTAACATGTTCACATGCTAATCTCTCGTCATGTAACATGTTCACGTGTTGATCTCTCGTCATGTAACATGTTCACATGTTGATCTCTCGTCATGTAACATGTTCACATGTTAATCTCTCGTCATGTAACATGTTCACGTGTTGATCTCTCGTCATGTAACATGTCCACGTGTTAATCTCTCATCATGTAACATGTTCACATGTTGATCTCTCGTCATGTAACATGTTCACGTGTTGATCTCTCGTCATGTAACATGTTCACGTGTTGCTCTCTCGTCATGTAACATGTTCACATGTTGATCTCTCGTCATGTAACATGTCCACGTGTTGATCTCTCGTCATGTAACATGTTCACATGTTGATCTCTCGTCATGTAACATGTTCACGTGTTGATCTCTCGTCATGTAACATGTCCACGTGTTGATCTCTCGTCATGTAACATGTCCACGTGTTGATCTCTCGTCATGTAACATGTTCACGTGTTGATCTCTCGTCATGTAACATGTCCACGTGTTGATCTCTCTTCATGTAACATGTTCACGTGTTGATCTCTCGTCATGTAACATGTTCACATGTTGATCTCTCGTCATGTAACATGTTCACATGTTGAACTCTCGTCATGTAACATGTTCACGTGTTGATCTCTTGTCATGTAACATGTTCACGTGTTGATCTCTCGTCATGTAACATGTTCACGTGTTGATCTCTCGTCATGTAACATGTTCACATGTTGATCTCTCGTCATGTAACATGTTCACATGTTGATCTCTCGTCATGTAACATGTTCACGTGTTGATCTCTCGTCATGTAACATGTCCACGTGTTGATCTCTCTTCATGTAACATGTCCACGTGTTGATCTCTCTTCATGTAACATGTTCACGTGTTGATCTCTCGTCATGTAACATGTTCACGTGTTGATCTCTCGTCATGTAACATGTTCACGTGTTGATCTCTCGTCATGTAACATGTTCACATGTTGATCTCTCGTCATGTAACATGTTCACATGTTGATCTCTCGTCATGTAACATGTCCACGTGTTGATCTCTCTTCATGTAACATGTTCACGTGTTGATCTCTCGTCATGTAACATGTTCACGTGTTGATCTCTCGTCATGTAACATGTTCACGTGTTGATCTCTCGTCATGTAACATGTCCACGTGTTGATCTCTCGTCATGTAACATGTCCACGTGTTGATCTCTCGTCATGTAACATGTCCACGTGTTGATCTCTCTTCATGTAACATGTTCACGTGTTGATCTCTCGTCATGTAACATGTTCACGTGTTGATCTCTCGTCATGTAACATGTTCACATGTTGATCTCTCGTCATGTAACATGTTCACGTGTTGATCTCTCGTCATGTAACATGTTCACGTGTTGATCTCTCGTCATGTAACATGTTCACGTGTTGATCTCTCGTCATGTAACATGTTCACGTGTTGATCTCTCGTCATGTAACATGTTCACGTGTTGATCTCTCGTCATGTAACATGTCCACGTGTTGATCTCTCTTCATGTAACATGTTCACGGTTTGATCTCTCTTCATGTAACATGTTCACGTGTTGATCTCTCGTCATGTAACATGTCCACGTGTTGATCTCTCTTCATGTAACATGTTCACGTGTTGATCTCTCTTCATGTAACATGTTCACATGTTGATCTCTCGTCATGTAACATTTTCACATGTTGATCTCTCGTCATGTAACATGTTCACATGTTGATCTCTCGTCATGTAACATGTCCACGTGTTGATCTCTCTTCATGTAACATGTTCACGTGTTGATCTCTCGTCATGTAACATGTTCACGTGTTGATCTCTCGTCATGTAACATGTTCACGTGTTGATCTCTCGTCATGTAACATGTTCACGTGTTGATCTCTCGTCATGTAACATGTTCACGTGTTGATCTCTCGTCATGTAACATGTTCACGTGTTGATCTCTCGTCATGTTACATGTTCACGTGTTGATCTCTCGTCATGTAACTTGTCCACGTGTTGATCTCTCGTCATGTAACATGTTCACGTGTTGATCTCTCGTCATGTAACATGTTCACGTGTTGATCTCTCGTCATGTAACATGTTCACATGTTGATCTCTCTCGTCATGTAACATGTTCACGTGTCCAGGACTGAACTGTCGACCTCACAGGTCCACACGCGTGTTCACTCCATACCAAACATTAGTGAGGAATGTCATGTTTTCAGTCTTATTTCCTCGTCGACGTATCTTGATCTGAAGCAGCGACTGGTTCACATTTACACACACGTGTGTGTCGTCGTGTGATCGTCGTGTGATCGCCGTGTGATCGTTGTGTGTCGTCGTGTGTCGTCGTGTGTCGTCGTGTGTCGTCGTGTGATCGTCATGTGATCGTTGTGTGATCGTCGTGTGTCGTTGTGTGTCGTTGTGTGTCGTTGTGCGATCGTTGTGTGTCATTGTGTGTCGTCGTGTGATCGTTGTGTGTCGTCGTGTGATCGTTGTGCGATCGTTGTGTGTCATTGTGTGATCGTTGTGTGATCGTTGTGTGTCATTGTGTGAAGACTCTGGACCTCTTAGTGCGTCAAATATAGACTTTAATTCCACATCGATGACAAACATGTGATTGATTGATTTGATTGATTTGATTGATTTGATTGATAACTTGAAGGAAACTCGTCACTAGTGTCTGCAGCAGGAAGACGAGCCCAGCTAGCCGGGGTCAGAGGCAGGTGTCACTAGTGTCTGCAGCAGGAAGACGAGCCTAGCTAGCCGGGGTCAGAGGCAGGTGTCACTAGAGTGTCTGCAGCAGGAAGACGAGCCCAGCTAGCCGGGATCAGAGGCAGGTGTCACTAGAGTGTCTGCAGCAGGAAGACGAGCCCAGCTAGCCGGGATCAGAGGCAGGTGTCACTAGAGTGTCTGCAGCAGGAAGACGAGCCCAGCTAGCCGGGGTCAGAGGCAGGTGTCACTAGAGTGTCTGCAGCAGGAAGACGAGCCCAGCTAGCCGGGGTCAGAGGCAGGTGTCACTAGAGTGTCTGCAGCAGGAAGACGAGCCCAGCTAGCCGGGGTCAGAGGCAGGTGTCACTAGAGTGTCTGCAGCAGGAAGACGAGCCCAGCTAGCCGGGGTCAGAGGCAGGTGTCACTAGAGTGTCTGCAGCAGGAAGACGAGCCCAGCTAGCCGGGGTCAGAGGCAGGTGTCACTAGAGTGTCTGCAGCAGGAAGACGAGCCCAGCTAGCCGGGATCAGAGGC